>NC_064760.1:11458708-11703708 GCF_011397635.1 Epinephelus fuscoguttatus | reverse complement strand
ATGTCTGTATTGTATTATGGAGAAACCTTACAGAATAAAATAAAATGATGTATTTTTCCATACCACAGCCTGTCTACATTTCTCTGCAAATAGATGATTGCCATGAGGCTGAAACTATGTTCTGATGTAACCTATTATTTGACTGTGAATAATTTAGTTTTACAGTGTATGACTTGGCTGCTAAATGATTCAGTCTGAGCATTAAGGTGAATTCATGGCCTTGACATTGACATAAATTCATGTGGTGAAAAGGTCAACGCTCCTGATTAAGGTCTATGTTAATAAGAGAGGGTTTTTATAATACTGCTTTGTTATACAGTGGGTATTCCTGATTGTTTAGTGGCTAACTAATAGAAAGTGTGGCAGTGTATTATGTCTTAATGCAAGTCTGTATTCTATGTTAACACTAAAGTCTGTTGATGAATGAATATCCTCTGTAGGATTAAACTTTAATTTAACTGAATAAATGGCTCATATCAGTTCAAACCAGGCATTTACTTGTCAGACCCTCATGTTAATTCCAGTTTTATAATCACAGCTATCCATTTTTACTGACCGCCTCCGTGTTTAGGAGTGACCCGTTCACAGCATCAGTGTGCAAATTTACTACAAGCATCATGTGCATTAACTGCAGCCCCAAATTAGCAAGATAGTCTACAAAAGATCATCTAAAACAGGGGTGTCAAACTCATTTTCACCAAGGGCCACATCAGCATAATGGCTGCCCTCAAAGGGCCAGATGTAACTTATAAATGTAACCAAATGTAATGTAAAATAAATGTAACTACTCCTTAATGTTAAATATGTTAAAAATATACATTATGTTAATGATGTGGAAACACTGCCGTCTAGTGGCGGGAAGCCGTCACTTCGCAGGTAACATAATCATGCATTATGGGAAATGTAGTTTTTGGCCAAATCACGCTTTTGACCTATTTATTTTTAGACAATCAGACCTTTTAAGCTCTCGCGGGCCACATAAAATGACGTGGCGGGCCACATTTGGCCCGCGGGCCTTGAGTTTGACACATATGATCTAAAACAACCCAACTGGCAGAATTAACATTGGCATTGTACATTACTGCAAAAGATATGTTATATTTGTATGTTTCATATGAAGCACATACAGTGACACTTCTGATGTTCAATTTTATGTTGCAACAATACTGTGGTGGGCGGCAGAAGCTCAGCCTGTAGGGACTTGGGTTGGGAACAGGAGGATCACCAGTTAAGTCCCCATCTGGACCAAATATGGGCTGAACCCAAATGTCCACCATCTGGACTTGTGTACTGAGCCCTCGCAGACTTCAGTTGTACAGTTCAGTGTGACGTATTTACTGTCATCATGTAAAGTCTGTGAAGGCAGAGACTGCAGGTGGCTGATAGACGGCTTTTGAGACCGTTACACTCGTTGCCATGGAAACATTCAACTATCACTGCTGTCATATTAATATAAGTTGATGAACAGTGCCTACTCAGCTGTTCCTGTAGACAACAAGATATGAATCCCATGTATAGCCTTTTTTTGTCACTGAACAAAAATGTATTAATACATCTCTATATAACAGGCTGCACATGGTCAAAAGAAGAAATGTTTGTAAATAAGGACAGGAATTGGGTTTTACCAGCATTGTTGTTTTTTAGCCTATCACACTATCAACACTGCATTTTCAGTCCCTCTACAGCCTTTACTTAAACATATCTCTGTATCATAATGTGGTTTAATATTATTTCTGGCCTACACACTTTGGTGTGGCTGTGGCTCACTAATCAGAGGATCAGCAGTTTGATCCCCAGCTCCTCCAGTCTGCATGTTGAAGAATCTTCGAGCAAGACTCTAAACCCCAATTTGCTCCCGATACCTTTTACGTCAGTGTGTGAGTGTGTTAGAAACCGAGTAGCAGGTGGCACCTTGTGTGGTAGCTTCAGCCACCAGTGTGTGAATGGGTGAATGTGACGCAGAGTGTAAAAAGCGCTTTGAGTGGTCAGTCATGACTAGAAATGCACTATACAAGCATTTTAATAGCCAAAATTATCAATAACTATTCTACACATTCATAAGTTTTCACCAACTGAATAAACCACAACGTCACATCCGTATTGCAATGAAGTATGGGTTATTAAATCAGTGAATCTGCTGAAGTCTGCACCCTAAGCAGACTCTCTGGAAGTCTGCAGAAAGTCCGCTTCAGGCCCCTTATGGACTGGTTGAATTGTGGATTTGGACAGCACTTCCAGACTTCCTGAGAACACACCAGCAAAGTCTGCACGTCTTCAAGTGCAGTCAAGTCTGGATACATATCTCTGAGTCAGTGGACAGCTTCAAGCAAAATCTTAAAACCTCTTAAACATCTTTTGAGACATTTTTGTAGCTTTTATCTAATTAATTGGTATCAAACTTAATTTGTAATTTATGTGTGTATGTGTATGTGTGTGTGAGATCAGATCTTATTTACTCTCATACTGTCTTTAATGTGTATTTTCTCATTTAATTATGTAAAACACTTTGAGTTGCACTCGCTGTATGAACTGTGCGATACAAATAAAATTATTCCTATTAATTATTATAATTATTCAGCCATGAAGCGTGGATTGGTAGCTGAAAAAGGTGCCAGTTCACCTCCTGGGCACTGTCGAGTTGTCCTCGAGCAAAGCACCTAAGTTCCAACTGCTAGGGGCGCCTGTTCAGGGCAGCCCCCTCACTCTCACACTTCTCTATTTAATGCATGTTTAGGTCCTGTTTGTGCATGTGTGTGTATTTCAGGCCTGTGTGTATATGACAGCACAGTGAAAAAAATTAATCTCCCCTCAGGGATTGATGAACTATATCTTCTTTTTTCCTCCTCTGGTAATGTGTGGTTGGGTTTAAGCAAAGACAAAAACACTTGGTTAGGGTTAGGAGAGATCATATTTTGGTTGCCAGAAACATGCCAGGAAATGTGTCTCAAAAAATACTTGATTCTGTCACAACCAACACAGCTGGAAACTTTCGAATGTGCTGTTAAAGATACCTGCTTTGTTATTTGTTGGTCTCAAACGGTGGTTTGCTGCTTGGCAGCTGTCTCACCAAGGTGTCACACCATCCACCATCCCATCCTCCTCCTGATGAGAAACTCCAACACATGTAATCTAAACAAATTCAATTTAGAAGTGTAACATATCCAGGGTTTGCAGAAATGTACAGTAGCAACATTTTATTCTGGTGACCGGGATGTCTCAGAGGTTATTTGCTGTTGTGGTTGAACGACAGGTGCTGGAGTGAAGCTGCAAAGAGGCCAAAGACAGAGCTGTGGCTGTATTAGCGGCAACTGCTGTAACTAATATGCATAGAAATGGCTGCAGAAGAAGAGCCATGCAGCGGAGTGTGATGCAATCAAACAAACAAACAAAAAAAAAAACACAACACATTTTGATCTGACAGCTCTGACTGTGACTGTGTTGCCACAGGTTGGATATGTTTCAGATCTACAGTAGGATCACCTGACCAAACCACTTCTGAAAACTGACTTTTTGTCCATATTTTTAAAGAATATTTAGTCAAAAGACTCACCACTACTGACAAAGTGAAGGAAAAACTACAAGAAATTGTCTTAACAAGGTGTTGGACCACCTGGGGCTGGGCCATCTATTGATATTATATTCATGTTATGATGTGACACTAGGTATTGTCTTAGATTTCAGATATCATAAGATCATATGTGTTGTCCTTTTCTGGTTTTAAAGGCTGCGTTACAGTAGAGTGATGTAATTTTCTGAACTTACAAGACTGTTCTAGCTCTCTACTATTTGCCTTTACCAACTTCATCATTAAGTCCACATTACTGATGATTATTTATCAAAAATCTCAACCAATATTTGTCATTTAGGGCCATTAGTCGACTTGTCGCCCACAAGTTAACGATATTAGTTTAATTATTAAATGATATATTTTGGGCGGGGCAACACAATGGTTGAGTTGAAGGTGTGAGTACGAATAGTATCAGTAACACAAGCATGAACACAAACACACACTTGACCTCGATGCCAAATATCAGCGTCCCAGGGCAAAAACTATGACCGCCAAGGGTGGGGGACATTTTTGTAGACTTAGCAACCAGCCGACACAGTGAGCCACAGAGCTGTGCAGCTGATAAAAATATTCCCTCGTTTGTTAATTTGATGATGGTGGTGAAGAGTGCTGTCTTACACATTTCAAAATCTCCTATATAAGTGTTTGACCGGGTTGAGATCTGCAGACGAAGATGTGAAGATGATTCCCGTCAATTTCATACTCATTAAACCATTCAGTGACCCCTCATGCTCTGTGTGGAAGCATCTGCATTCATTATATGTCTCCACTCATGTATTCAGGTCCTCCATTAATTTATCTATTTTTTCCACCTGTCTGTAACTGAATCTATAAGACTGACTTTTATTTGAATAATGTAGACATGACGACAGACCTGACCTATTGCCACTCCTGGTCAAAGGAAGCTTGATTGATTGTTTTAGACTTGGGGGCTTTTCACCAAGAGGCTTCATTAGTTTGTGTCCCAGTTACATGCAAGTCCCACCCATCAGAGTGTTACTACATATGTAGCAAACAATGGCAGGGTGAGGAGATATATATTTATAAACCTAATAAATTATTCATATATTTGAATGTAATATCAGCTCTTCTTAGCTGGCTCCATAGCTGCTCACTGTCTCTCACAGTAGTGTAAGATTAAGGGGAATTCAGTGACATCTAGTGGTGAGGACTGCAGATTGCAACCAGATGAAACTCCTCCTGGTTAGAATTCCTTCAGTGTTTATTGTTCAGGAGGTTTTTACCAGAAGTCTAATTATTCAGAGATCTCCTCCTCTCCAAAACAAACAGACCAGGGCCCAGTATTTCAAAGTTATCTGATATGATTATCCTGGCCAGATTGGATTAAATCCTGATCTGATCTGAAAACTGGGTATTTCAACACAGATCAAGAGGATCCAGAATTCAGTTCTGGTAGTCCAATCCTCCCTGTAATCCAGATAAAGGCTGCATTTGGGTATTTCAAAAGTTAAGGCAGAGATCTGGATCAATTTGATACCAAATTTCAGGATTATTTGGATCCCACCTCAGAGGTGGATTTGACAAAGCCTCAGCTCAGTTTCTCCTAGATATTGTTACTCAAGATGTTCATTACACTTAATCTAAATTAATGTTTTAGTTGCAAGTAATTTCAAGCATAGAAAAATATTGTTTGGCCATACTTCCTGAAACTGCTGTAAATTAAAGTAACAAATGCAGACCTATTTCTCAACGTCTAGTTTCACCTAATACTGTAACTTGTTTGTACCAAAACATCCAACATATGTTTGTGGTCTGACAAAGGCAAGGAAATGTAGTGCAAAGCAAATTTATTTGTATAGCACATTCTCTTCTCTACATAGAGTGCAAGAAACAACACAGGGGTTATTATAATAAGCACATGGACAACAACTCGGTCCTCTGACACTACTGAATGAACCGCATAATTCATACTAGTACTGTGTATTTTTCCTATATGATCTGCTCTGCACACGTAAAAAAAAAAAGGCCGCTGTGTTGGCAATAACATAACGTTAAATTCTGAACAGGTTGGTGTTTAAAGAGTTCATGTATGACATACTTCAGATTAATTCCCTTTAAAATTAAACCATAGACCGCAAAATACACCAACAAAGCCATCTAGCCTGCTAGCTACTCAACATGCAAGTCAATGGAGCCGCGTTAGCTACCGTTAGCATGACCTCGGCTCAATTAGAGATCGGTACGCCCACGTTTTAAGTAGGTGACAATTCAAATAGCTGGATCACATGAGATGGTGGGTGGCGTTCGTATGGTCTTAAAAACGCTACACATTAGTTAACGGTAAACCTACATTTGGATGTGAAAGCTGTGCTACCAACTGCTCCTTTCGTGAAGCAGTCCCCCATGTTTCAGATCCGGGGGCGGAGTCATGACATTTGGAAATCCGTATCCAGTCAGATTGGGATCAAAGTGATCCACCCTGCCAATGTTTTGAAATACCCAGATAAAGCCAGAAGGAACACCTTGATCCCTGACTGAGAAAAGGAGGATTTCATTATCTGGATTATTCTGATCCAGATTACTGTTTTTTTAAATACTGGGCCCAGGTGATTAAAACTGGTAAAAACAGTGAATAAAGCAATTTCATATCAGAAATCAGTGTTTCTCCAACGCTGTTTGGCATGTCTAAGACGGGCCGCTATAGGTCTCACTTGCTTTGTAGTTCTAAACGGCTCATTCTTAGGTAACAAAAACTCAATGATTCTTATTTCAGGTGATTATACAAGACATTCTCACTCCAACCTCATCACACATCTGCATTTGGTCATGTACTTTCCATGTTGAGATACGTCATGAAAGGTACCCTTGGTACGTTGGTTGTTGACGTTCAGGGTAGCCATGTCTTTCTTTTTTCTTTATTTCAAGGATAGCCCCTTGAGATGTGCCATCTCATTTTCAAGGGGGTCCTTACAAATACTGACAAACATAAGCAATACAAACATAATAAAAAGTAAATACAAAACATAATACCAAACATATAAACACAAGGACACACACACTCACACACACACACATGCACACTCCAACAATGCTCCCCAAACCTAGCCACCCCCCCAAAAATAACAACTTTTTAACTCCCCCCCCCCCCAAAGATTTTTAATTGTTGCAAACTACAATGGATTTAGACCTACTTGATACTTTTATACTCATGTGTCCTGTGCTGCAAACCTTTAAACCACTGTAGCTCCAGTGCTATGTTCATAAAGTTAACGTAAAGCCCTGCTATTTATTTTATATAAGTTACATGTTGTGCAGCTGTACATTTTCAAACAGGGGAAAAAAATCCCTGTCTTTGCATTTTATTTTGATCACAGACTGTTTTTATAAAAGTGCCTGTGACATCTCAAATGTGGCTTTGACTTGTAACTGAACATGTAGCCCATTTCATAGAAAATACCAAGATATATATTGTGTATCGCCAGGCAGCCTGTAAATACCCAGATATGAGTTAAAACATTGGATTAGACACTAAAGAAAACACACTTATTATATTCCATTTCTGCCAATATATGCCCCTGAATCCGACACATTGGACCTTCAAATTACAGCCTACATTTTAAACATTCACATTATTGGAAAATGTCAGGTCGTCCTACAATCAATGTAATGACCTGTAAAGACTGGCTCTATATTGACCAACATCACAATGTCAGAGGTGTGTGAAAAGAACAAGGCATGTTGAATTTTGTGTTTATTTACAGACATGTTATAGAAAATGATTTTCAATACACGGACTTCAGCTCCGACAGCATCTCATCCCTGACTGACTTGTATTTACTCTGAATGACTTAAGTGCACACGCGTAATAAGAAGTCTTTTCATGTGTATCTTGTATTAAGGAACATAATGCTCAGGCTGGGTTGGCAGAGATATGCTGATATGCAGATAAAAGATGATCCTTGAATTTTGTATGGAACCACCAAAACGACAAATTCAAAAGGATCCTCGTGAAGCGAGAATCAATTAATCATGGTCAATCCTTAGGCCTTTTTTGCGGTGAGTGAGATTTGTCAGAAGTAAAAAGTCAAACAGCATCCATTGCTCTCCTGTGCAACACATTTCTTATGTTTGTCAAGCTTCATTAATCTCCCCATTCAATCGCATCCAGAGCAGTCCTTGAAAATACTTTCCACTTTCACAACCGGTCCTTGGAGGCACTGTGAGAAACGTAGCGGGAGAGGAGGAGAGAGGAGAGGGAGAGGCGGGGGGGGGGAGCAAAAAAACCCTTCTCAGATTGATTTTCCCATCATGACTTGAAATAGCATATTTATTGATTGCTTATAGGGAAGGGGAGGGGTGAAGGGTGAAGGTCGCTGAGGAGTGGTGAGATGTTGGTAAAGGCAATCAGCCTTTCTTTTCGGCTTATTCAGGTCAGCACTGCTCTGCTCAAAGGTTAGGATGCCGAACCTTCCGCTACAAGACGCAACACACATTTTTGAAAAACCTTTGACTTTCTTTGTTAACAGATCAATATTCTTACGCTATGCAATTATTACCAAAGAGAGGAAATAATTCAGCTGCATTAAAAGGTGAAAAACATCTTCATGGCTGAAAAGCTTTGTTGATATGTTACTATTGTATGGGCTGTTTCAAGTTGAGTGAACTTTTGACCTCAGTCAGCTGCATTGTTACGTTGCATTTTAAATGTAATGTTACATCAGTTTTGATGTGTGAAATTTCTTTCTGGCTGGTGAGAAAAAACACCAACTAAGCACATATAACACATCTAAGGTCAATCAGAAAAACACAAAACAGCAGAATATCACAACAAAATGACTTCAGTTTAATTGCAGAGGTCAACACAATCAATCACAACTCACGTTATGTTCAACTTTGGTAAACTTTGATATAAAAATTTGTGCTGTTTACCAATGAAAACTGTCCTTACATTTCTTCCCAAATGGCGACTGTGGCTTGGAGGTAGAGCAATTCACCCACTAATCGGAATTTCAGCAATTCGACCAATGGCTCCTTTAGTCTGCATGTCAAAGTGTCTTTAGGCAGGATCCTGAAGCCCAAACTGCTCCCGATGGCTGTTCCATCGGTGTGTGAGTGCATGGGAATGGTTACCATGTAGCAGGTGGCACAATGTACGGTAGCCTCAGCCACAGGTGTGTCAATGTATGTGTGAATGGGTGAATGTGACATGTAGTGTAAAAAGCGCTTTGAGTAGCCAAAAGACTAGGAAGGCGCTTTACAAGTGCAGTCTTTTTCACCATTTACCCTTAGTTGCCTTTCACTACATGCTCTCTATGCATGGCGGGGATCGTGCGTTTGGTCATTTGTGTGCGCCCATGAGTGAGTCTGCGGGTGTGTGAATGTGTGTTTCCGTCTGTCTGCAGCTAATCTCAACTACTAGACCAATCAGCCTAATATTTTGAGTGCACACTTACGACAACATGCTCAAAGGCCTTTCATGGTTGTAGTGATTCACAATTGTTGAAAACCTGTTTTATTGACTATCATATGATCACTGACTGCTGACCTTGGGAAATTTGGGATGACCATCCCACTGTGTGACTGATGTTATGACCTACATCTACTAACCAACCAACAGGAAATGCAAAAGCACTGATCAGCACGACAATGCTAAATGCTAACAGAGGTTAATAAATACACTCTGAGCTCTCATTGCAAAATTGGCATGCCAAGTTGGCCTCTTTTCCCCAGCCACAACCACGTCCACACTCTCCACCTCCTCCTTCTCCTCTTCTTCAGACTATTTTCGACACAAATAAATTCCACTACAGAAGGGCTCGATTCATGTTTTTTTCATTTTCTTCTAACACTACAGCAGCAAAGATGGATGACGCAGGCTGATGTTTTGTTTTTGCGTACTGATGTCAATGGAAGTACGTCTCAGCCTGTGATTCAGTAGGTGCTGTCATCACACAGTCTGCATACACCAAACCTGACGTCGTATCCAAGTTTATCAGATCCATGTTGCACAGTGTAGCTGCACTAAACACGAAACCTATAAGACTGCTAAAGAAATTACATTCATGACGGCACATATGTCACAGTGAGGGAGGAATATTACTTAAGTAAAAGTATGTAAGTATAGTCAGGTAAATGTACTTTAAGTATTAAGAGTACAAAAATGTCCCCTTTGCTTGTTACAGTCTACTATTATATATGATCTCATTACATGACTCTGAGTCATGCAATAATGTCAAAGCAGGATTTTAGTGTTGTAGATGGCTGAGGTAGAGTTCCTTTTTAACTATTAACTAATGACTTTTTTTATCATGAATTAATCTGCTGATTATTTCCTCCATTAATCAGCTGACAGGTTTGGTCATTTGTGCATCCAGTGACTTTGTATTTGCTTGTAACTTGCACATGAGTGACTTGCTCCCACCTCTGCCTCAACCATCTCTCTTAATCTAATTACAATCAGACATGATAACTACTTAGATTAATCTCTAACACCGCAGATTCAACCAAAAGTAATTATATCATTTTCTTACTTACAAACCCTCAGCTGTGCCTTCACTTGAAGATACAATATTGGGGACATTTCTGTCTGTTTCAGCTTTTCAGATTTCCTCCAAACTTCATCAAAACATTTGCCACACGAAGAAGTTGCATATCTCAGCTGTTTTCCTGTAAATTCAGGAGGAGGTGGATCAAATCAAACCAACTCACCTCCCACTTCTTCCAGCTGTTGGCTTGATGTTGTAATATTTGCTTGGTATATTTCTTTTTTTTAACCAATGAGCTCCTTCTTCTTCTTCTGTGTGCAGAGTGAACTTGGACTAGCCTGTGGCCATTGCAAAAGAAACTCCACTCATGAGGACATTTGCATACTGAAATGATAATACCGGCTGCCCTGATGCAGCTGACTTAATGCTGCTCCTTTGACACCCTGTGAATTGCAAAAAGCATTTTATGCCAAAAAGGATTTCAAATATCCCAAAGCAACAGAAAACAATCTTTATAATCCCCAAATCATTTTGCAGAATTTAAATTGCTATTATAAGTACTATAAATGCACCTTAAAATTCCAGCATCAATGAGGATGTTCTTCACTGTATGTGTATTCCTGAGGCTTCTTTGTGCACAGTCACAGTGGCAGAACCTCAAAAGCATAAAACGTCTGGCTGAGACAGTACATTGAGGCTGATAACATTTCATTAGGCAGCTACGTGCAGTTGGTTAGACGAAGGGCCATTTCCCTCTCTCTCAGATAAATCAGACTGACTTCTCTCTGACTTCTATCCTGAGTGTGGTAATGTAGCTGTAAGTTACTACACTTGTAGTAAAGTTCAGAAATTACACTGATTAGAAAGTGTCTTTTAAAACCCTTCCTGTCCTCAGCAAAACTTTTATTTACTACCTCGATTCATCCACCTCTAAAAGTGTCTCTGTAGCTGTACATATGGATATACTGTGCCTCTTCTCTTTAACAAAACCAGCTGGCTACTTGAAAATAAAGACATATTTTATGTGAAAAGTTGAATTCAAGAATTCTGATCAATTATGAAAATGCAGAAGTTGGGTTAGATTGCAAACCCTGTGTTCAATATGACAGCTTGTAAGGTTTTCGGGGACACTGAGAGCAACCATGGATCATAGTGGTATCATTATCAAGAAATAATTCAACTGAAAATTGGTCAAGTAAGTGAAGTAAGGGGGGCTGGGGCCTATCCCAGCTGACACTGGGCAAGAGGCGGGGTACACCCTGGACAGGTCGCCAGACTATCACAGGGCTGACACATAGAAACAGACAACCATTCACAGTTGATTTGGAGTCACCAGTTAACCTGCATGTCTTTGGACTGTGGGAGGAACCCGGAGTACCCAGAGAGAACCCACAATGACATGGGGAGAACATGTAAACTCCACACAGAAGAGGCTCTCCCACCCCAGGTCCAAACCAGGAACCCTATTGCTGTGAGGCGACAATGCTAACCAATGCACCACAGTGCCGCCACATTCACATCAGCGGACTCATCTTGGTAATCATCACACTGCACAGGTTCATCACAAAGCAGCAAGCTAGTTTTAATGATGAAAACGATTACCTTAGCGGCTGAAAATATTCCCGTTACTTTGATTTTGTCAGGAGGAAAGATGAAAAGAACACTGTTGCTGCAGGTAGTCGTACTATTCACTGTGAAAAACGTCCTAAAACCTCTGGTCTGAAACACCTCGGCTACAATGACCGACAACACAACAACGTGAAGCTCCAGGAAATACACCCCACCAAAGATGAGCCCTCCTCGGCCGCAGATGTCAGCTGGAGCCCTGCACTGGCTAACCAACCAAAACTGTATTTTAATTGTGGACAGCTGCAGCTCCAAAGAAGTAATGAATCTTGTGACTGCATATCCTGTGGATGAAATGTTTCTCTACGAGTGACTCTCCATCTTTGAGGCAAATCTTTTGGGAAAATACCGGCACCACCTACTTTCAGCAACATCATAACCAATAAGTAACACAAGCAACAGTGAAGTCGTTACTCATAAGGAACAGCACTATAAATATGCACACTGGGCCTCATTCTTCATATACAATTCAGTTTTTTCTTTCAAAATTTTCTTGAGAAAAGTCCTTGGAAAAATCTTCATCAGATTCCTGATGTGTTCTTAAACTGCAAAGTTGTTGGCACCTGTGCTGCTTTGATGATTAATCCCATTGTCCTCTTACGTTTAAAGCATGTAAGAGACTCCAGGGCTGTGTGCACATAGAGAAACTAAAGGGCAAAGTTCAGACAATCAGGTCAAAAATACCCAAACTTAAGTCTAAAGGTGGTGGAGCACCAAACTCCTTTTAAAGTCACAGTTAGTGACGGTAGTTCTGCAGGAAGTGAACACCAAACAAGCTGCCATATATAGTAGCGTCACCAGTGGATATAAAATAACACAAAAAAGACGCATGGAATGTTATACAGCAAACACTATATCTGGAAAAGGGCACACAACCAATGAAGTAAAAGAAAAACTGGTTCAATCTAAAATCTGAGACCAAAATAAATACTGCTTAACACATAAGAGAGTCGCTGAAAGCTGCAGGGGGACAGAAGTCTCTTCGTCGTTCCCTGGAAATAGATCTACATGTTCATGGGAGATGCGTTCACTCCTCAGGGTCTGATCTGCAACATGTTGCAGAAGCAGTTAATATACCATTGTGTGAGTCGACCTTAATAGGCCGCTCTGGGCCTATAAATGGTCTGATCAATCACTAATCATTGGATGGCCTGGTTCCCAATTAACATAATTGATGTTAATTGAAGTGTGAGTGGAGTGGAGTGTTTATTTATTTAAAAAAACACATACTTCTTTGAAAAATAATAAGAAAAAGATTATAAATTATAAAAAATATTATTACAGTTTAAAATCTTTTAAAGTGCTGACCAAGCACTGAAGCCGTTACATCAAATTCTCCAAACTCCAACAAAAACAGTAAATGTCTGGGGTGCTTTGCTCGGCTTGCTGCCCCTGCGATCTGGCCCTGAATAAGCGGATGAAAATGGATGGATGGAAGGATGGTCTACTGCAGCACTGATTGGTTATTGTGTAAGGTAAAGCAGAGCAAATATTTAAATATAGCATATACTTAAACTGATATTGACTTTTAGGTGGCTAAAATACGTTTTGCTGCGGCCCTGTCAGCACCCCATGACCCCACAGCAGTACATTGCTTGGCTTTCATGCCGGTAGATAACAAAGCAACAGGGTACATCAAATAAGCACAGCAGAAACATCCAACCCGGCCTCACTCCGAAGTCGTAGAAATCTGGCACTTGGGCAGTGACTTCAAGCATCAGACACAGAGAAAAAAAATGTCCTTTAATGTCGGCATGAAACACAGCGGGTAACCATTGTACTTTTACAGCAGCTGGCAGCATCGGGGGGAGACACAGCGGGACAGGAATGAAAGTTAAGGCAGCGGAAGTCCGAGTAAGTTGGGTAGGAGGGGTGGTGGATGGGTCCAACACTGCCCTTTCACCAGGGAGAGCAGTGTTCGAGTCCCGTAAGATTATAACCCAACCACGTGGTTTAGTTGTTGAATGACAAAAAACGTCAATTTGCAGTTTTGTTCCGACATAGTGCGTTTATTTTGAAAGAGACTGTATGTAAAAGGTAAATTTCTTGTGAAAATGTAAGTGTATCTTGAAAGAAGACAATGCATGTAACAGACAGATCTTCACATGGTATCCACGGACATCAACAAAGTCAGAAAGTCCATGACCAAACTTCAATATGTGACGAGGTCGGAATGAGAATGTGTTGAAACGTCAGATAGGGCGGACCAAAGTGTTTAAGGCTGTATCTTTAAACGTTACAGCTACAGCTTAAAATGTAATTAACTGCAAGTTGTCTATCTGTAAGTGACTGTTGTTGTTGTTAATGCAAGGTCACTGTGATCCAGTCTACACAATGAGGATGAGCTTTTAGAAGTCCATCTCTGGAAGGTTGTAGGTTCACCGCAGCAGACCACGGTCAATAACATCCTGCTGTCGAATAATTACACGGCCTAGTTTCAGAGCAGTAGACTCTCTTAGCACCGTGGTTGTCTCCTCCTTCATATCTTTCCTTGACCTTGTGACGTTTTCCACCGAGGTCAAGGGAAAGTGTAAGGTAAAGACACATGACATAATTTACTTTTAATCAGACCGCACCCCTTGTCTTTAGCCGTCCTTTTGATCCTAACCTTCACTTACTTAATACTCCTTTATGCTGCATGTAACACAGGCCGGCACATGAAGAGAATGGAGAGTCCATCCTTGAATATATAAGCTGCGGTTCAAGGCCGATAACTGCCGAAGATATTGGATCCTTCCCTGCTGCAAGGGGCATTTTGCTGCTGACCATGTGCTTTGACCTCGTTATGGGGAGGGCAAGCGGTTGACTAATTTCTCCCATGGGTGATGAGGGAATTAAAAAAGCAGCGACTAATTGGCAATTGCAAGGTCTAGACTGAAGGCCAGAGGCTGTGGCGCCAGAGCTACCTGGCACATCCCATCTGAGGAGGAGCAGCTTCTAAAGCCCACATAATCCTCAAAACTGCATCTTAAAACAATTTTTGGAAGACGAGCTTTTATGCAGTTGTTTTTATTCTTATCATGTTTGTCTGCTTTATTCCTTTTTAATCCTCGTGACTGAATTAATTACTTTACTGCTTTTTTATGAGTGTTTCATGTTTGTACTTTGTTCCATTTTAAGTTAAAGAGTAATAAAATAAATAAATAAATAAATTAAGATCACAATATATCCGCATTGTTAGAGAACCTTTACACAATAATTGCCAGAACTTTAAAAGGACAATGCTTAGATTTAATTACAGCATGTCAATCACTTTACCTTTTTCATAAATACAGTCTGTACTTATGGGAATGCCTAAGAAACTCCACATCCTTTAATGCCGAGGGAGAAAACAAAGCATTTACCATCATGTTAAAGAGTTGCTGTGTGGTTTTCTGCACGTCACACTAATTTAAAACTCAGAGGTGAATGGTATTTTTCAATCTGGTCCCTATGTTCCCATGTTTTTGTGTCAAAGGGATTAATTGGAGTCACCTTTTGTGAAAATGGTCTGGTACTGAGTGAGCAGCAACAGAGATAGACCTGTTTGTAAAAGAGTAGGATCCTTTTTGTTTAACCATAAACAGCCCAGAGATCACCATCGTCAAACCCACCAGACTCCATTTAAATTAACAGTAATTTTATCATACTCAAACACACATCATTTAAAGTCAACAGAAACCAAAGGAAACTCACAAATGTGATCTTGGTTTGTCTTTCCAGTGTTTTAACAATAACAAGCTCTGGTTAAGTTGAAATAAAACCTTAATTCACCCAGTTGGATGTGAAAACATGCTGGCCCCATATGGGCTAAAATTATTGCTTATTTAAATGGAGTCTGGTGGGTTTGGCGATGGCTGTTTCAGGGATGTTTTGGTTCAACAAAAAGGATCTAAAGCTTTATTCAAATAGTGTTAGATTGTTTAGCCTCTTGTAAACAAAAAAAAAAAAGTGGTGAGGCTCCAAGGACCTGTAGTTCTTGAGGTTGCAAATCCTTGCAATGATATATAACACCTCGTCAAAGCACAGACTGATGGTTTTGGGTAACGATGGCGCTATCAAACTCGATCAAACAGAAAGTGTTTGGCATGTTGCAAAATGCAAGGCACACTGTACTGCCTTTAATTTTTGTTAACTGAATGCCACTAGTGAAAAGAAAAAAGCTTGCTGCACCTTTTTATTGTTGCCAGGCGACCACTCCATCACGTCCTTACCCTAACCTTCCAGTGTAATTAATCTACTGTTTATTTATTATATTAATTTGACAGTAACTGGTATGTAGTTAATAAAATGGACAGGCAGAGGGTCCTTGCTGTAGCTCTGGTTGAGGGTGAAAGGTTTGCTGGGCACAGCGAAACAGAGATCTGTGTGGGTACATGAGACCCTAAAGAAAAAGGGTGGATCATGAGGAGAACCACCAGTTGGTCCAGGAGCTTCACCTCCATGATGGCCGTTTCCAGGCATATTTTAGGATGACTCGGGGCAGTTTGACAACCTGCTGTCTATCATCGAGACGTATAGCTCTGGGTATCCAGCAACCGCTACCACCAGTTTCTCCTCCACTGTTTACCAACTGTAAACTTGTTGTCGTGACTACCACAGAAGGCCCGCCTCTCAAATCATCAGACTGGACAATGGGAACAAAGATGACTAAAAAAGCGATGATGTGGGCTGTAGAGCTGTCAGAACGAACTTCGCTATTTGAAAACAATTCGAATTATTGTAAAAATAAGCATATCCAAAGTTGGAAACTAAGGTTTGAATATTTTGAGAAGAAAAAAGGGGGTGCTCTACTGTGCATTAAGAGATGTTTTTTGGGGAAATACATGACTGTCAGAGAAGCCCCGTTAACAAACAGACCACCTCTCCTCTCCTCTCTCTCTTCTCAGCGGAGGGTGCCCTGTCAGCCCTGCGCTGACCGTGACAGGGCGCATCTCTTTGATCCGAAGTGATACAGCCCGTTTGCTCATGCTTCGGGGTCGTTCAATAGAGTAATTGCAAATAAATACTGTTTTAATGTGCAACTATTGAAATGTTCACAAGGGCCTTCATAAATTCCTACAATGCTGCGGCACTGCTGCCTTTGCAGGTTAAAAGTTAATGACAGTGACTTAAAGTGAGGAGGAGCAATTTTAATATTTTGCATCACATGCAAAAGTTGCTGACTTTTGCATGTGATGCAAAATATTAAAATAATGTCATTATAACACAAAAAATATAAAAATGCGGTGGTAGGCCTAGGCTATAGCCTATACCAAGGAAAAATGTGAATATTATTCGAATTTTTAACATAAAAAACATTAAAAATTCGGTGCGTCGGTGGCTTAGTGGTAAAGCAGGCGCCCCATGTACAAGGCTGTTGCCGCAGCGGCCTGGGTTTGACTCCAGCCTGTGGCCCTTTGCTGCATGTCATCCCCCTCTCTCTCTCCCCCTTCATGCTCATCTGTCCTATCGATTAAAGGCTTAAAAATGCCCAAAAAAATATCTGAAAAAAAACAAACAAACAAAAAAAAAAAAACATTAAAAATTCAAATCTAATTTTGGGGGAAGACTGACAGTCCTAGTGGGCTGTTTTTCTGCTCTTAGTTGAAGTTTTTTCATCTCAAAGAGTTCAGAGCGCTCCGGCAAAAGTGCCAGGTGCCCAGAGTGCAGAAACGTGAGGTGTGTAGCAGCGCAAAAACAGCGAGCAAAAAGCTTCATTCTTATTAAAAACAATTACAAAAAGGTGCCTCCAGCTGCTAAAATGCTTTCTGTGTGATCAGGGCTTCATATTACTCCAGACGTGCACGGATCTAGGATATTATTCTAAGTTTAATTAATCATATTTAGAGAATGTACAAGCTGGGGACATTTTTTACCCTTGCTGACCACGCCCCCCAAGTATAACTAGACACTGGATCTATGATATCAATATTCATTTCAGAACGTTGCCACCCATTTGTTCTTACATCTCCATTATTGTAGTGCTGGGCTGTGAACTAATCCACTCTCCACCCGCAGGAGCCATCTGTCCCTCATGTAATAAACTTCTGTGACTCATTCAAAGCTGTGGAATTTAATACCCTCCTCACAATCTTTTACATCAAGGCAATTCACAGGTCTTCCCCAGTGAGGCTAGGACACTAGTTGGTGATGGACACAGGATCTAACACAATCAGGCTGTGGTCATGATTCCCTCAGGGACCTGCTTTATTCACTTGTTTTCCTCTGTTTGGACTGCCTGATATATGTGCATAGCCGCGCCCTGGAGGGGAGGCATTCAGAGAGGCTTTCTTGATATTCCACTCGTAAAGAGCCCAGAGGTGGAGAGGAGAGGTGGAGTGGTGAGAGGGACAGGACCGTTATTTCATAGGATTGGCTACAGTTGTTAAAGCTCTAATCTCTGCAAGGTCACAGGCAGGTGTTTTTGATGAGGGAGCTGATTCCTCGCTGAAGTCGAGATTTTCATTTAGAGCTCCTCTGTTAAAGGAGCACTGTCAAAGATCTATGGAGATTTGGTGGCGTCTAGCGGTGAGGATTGCAGATTGCGATCAGCTGAAGCTTTCACAATTCCTTCAGTGTTTCAGGAGATTTTAACAGGAGCCAAATCATCCGCAGAGGTTTCCTCCTCTCCAAAACAAACGGACACCACTGAATCCCACACACTGCACCTTTAGGACAATGATTAATTGACATAGATTTTTATTTACACTCTTTCCAAGGTAAATTACAGTAATGCTATCCTTAAAAAGACAGTGTGGAAGATTCAGAGGGTTTTAGTGGCAGCTAATGGCGAGGACTGCAGGGTGCTGAAATGTCTCCTCCTCCTGGGTAGAATTTCTTCAATGTTCATTTTTCCAGGAGGTTTTTACTATGAGCCAAATTGTCCACAGAGGCCTCCTCCTTTCCAAAACAATGGACCTGGTGATTTAAACTGGTAAAAACACTGAGCAAGGGGCCGCACACATGCTGCGTCTTTAACCGCCTGGAAAACACAAGGTTGTGCGCTGGGTGCTACTCTTTTGCCTTTTTTGTACCAGCTTTCAAGAGTGCAGCGGCAGGTTGCGTCTGAGGTTGCTAAGCAACCTTAACAAGCACTATATCATAGCCTATTTACCTGAAATCCTGAGTGCAGAGCTGATCTTCTTCAGGTGCTGTTATTAAGTGTGTAGGTCTAAAACATTGTTGCTGGGACAGATGTGTTGCTCTGGCTTTTGAGCACGCCTGCCATGCATCTACATTGAAAACAATGACTTTGAGGGCGCAAAAAAACATGGCATGTGTACGGCAGTTTCAACTAAAACGTCAGTGTTTCTCCAATGCAGTTTGGCATGTCGGAGACAGGCTGCTAGTCCGGCACCTGTTAATGTGTGCTAACCTTTTTTTCCTCTGATAATTAAGATCCAGATATTCAGGTTTTTATCAGGAGCTGAATTATTTGCAGAGGTCTCCTCTTCTTCAAAACAAACAGACTGTGTGATTTAAAGTGGCAAAAACACAACATAAAGCAGTTTTATGCTGAAAAATCAGTGTTTTTTTCTAGCAGAGGGGCTGCTAACTGTAGTCACCGGCACAAAAATATAAAAGGCAATTATACCCAGAGGTCTCTTTCTCTTAACAACGGTGGCTGACATGAAAGCACAAATGGCTCTATCTAGATGGCTCTATCTATCTATAGCCAGTGTTTGGTTTGACTGTTCTGGGCTCCAGTAGACACATGGCAGTGCAAGATGCTCCCGATGTAGATATAAATGACTCATTTTAAGATAACAAAAACACTACGATTTCACACGAAAGAAAACACACTTGCTACAATATATTCCATTTCCGCCAATAAACCCCCCCTAAATCCCAAAAACTGGACCTTTATATAGGCAGACCTCGGCATGCAGCCTACAGCCTCTGAAAAAGCCGCTCTAGCTTCCTTGGAAATGATCACTCACCCAGGAGAAAGACAGACGTGGTCGTGCATTTTTCTGTCACACTGATGCTTGTGTGTTCCTACTCCACCTTTTTTTGTGTGCCTTTGTGTTCCCTTTAAAAGATGGAAGCCATTACGTTTGGTGGTGAACATGACACATCGCAAATGGAGGGAGGTCACTGTGAGCCGAGCAGACTGGTGAAACTTTTCCACTTTGATGACATTGAAATGTCATTCCACTTGGGTAGGAAGCACTGTGCGCAACAATACAGAATGCTGCTGTTATTAAATGGGTTTTCTTCTCGCGCATGACTCCGGCCACAAAAGGCACAGCAGAGATAAGAAATCGGACCGTGCAGCTGCCGTGCCGCCTGTGTCTTCTGAGCCCGACGTCTCCAGCTGATCTGATGGGATTACACCTTAGGAATGGGAAAATTCCCCACCCCTTGACTTGCATCTTTCATCACTTCAGATGGCCTTTTGTGATGGGGGCAGGGTGAGAGGGAGAGTCAGACGGAGGAAGGGAAAGGAGGAAGGATAGGAGAATGATAGAGTGAGGAGGACGTGGAGGGAGGGAGAGACAAAGTGGAGATGGAAAATGACAATATAATATGATTTGATTTGTGGGGCAGAATGGAATCTCAGCGCCCATTTTCTGAGAGAGGAGAAGGGGAAACCAAGAGAGGGAGGGAGAGGAAGACAGAGGTGGGTGGAGGAGGTGGGTGGAGTGTGAACAGTAGGGCCGTGGAGTTCATTCAGCACCGGGGCCGTGAGATGGCTTGACAGCTGCTGGTGGAGGCATTAGGCTGCTCACTTTAGTCCAATTTTGCTCTCTTTTTCTCGCCGCATTCCTCCCCTCCTCTCCCTCCGTCTCTAATAGCCGTCTTTGTCAGACCTGCAGTGTCCATCACTGCTACGTATGGACCCAGCTATAGATTTTAGTGGCTGAGCTGAACTCATAATAATGACAAAAACAACATTACAATTCATTAACAGTCGCAGAATAGCTGCAGGCGATGGGACATTTTAGAGGTCATAAATTAGGAGAATCTGTTTCCTGAAATCCTGTAGCTCACAAAAGTTTGGTGCCAAAGTGAGACACTATATCTGTCATTTGAAAAACACGACACCTGCTCTCAGAGAATGATTGACAGAAAAAATTAGAATAAATTTAGATGAATTTGATATATCCACAATTCGGAAAAAGACACCTGCTCTTGCAGACTGAGTGACAGGCGAAAAGAAGTCATTTTCAAGGAGAGTTGGTCACTAGATGGGCAAAGTAACAGCTCTGTATGGACAGTATGGATTGTCTGTAGGAATGCTCCCTGAAAGTCGAAAACTCGAATCATCAGTTGGAGACCCCTCAGTCGACTGAGATTCTTCAAATCGAATTTTTTGTTTGTTTGTCAGTGCGTGTGCAGTAACTAAAACATCCCCCAGATTTAGCTGCAGAGTGAGCACTCCTTGTTTTCACGCCGGGCAGCTGTGGATCCAGACCCAGGGTGAGTCTGAGTGACTCCTCAGCTTTCTGTTGTTCTGAAAATAGGTTGGAGGTGTGCAAAGCTTTGCCAAGTTAAATCCACGGCGAGCAGTTTTTCAAACAAGCGACAGCTTGTTCACTGACTCACGCAAGTTAGGACATCTTCAATAGGAAACACTGAAACAATATAACGTTCGCTCGGGTGCTCGCTCACATGTCCAGCTAGGACGAGGTGTGAGACAGAGGCAGCGGGTCACGAAAGTTAACTGTAACATTTGGTCATCTAAAAAAATTCTTCATTTTTTGTTTGTACTAAAAGACCTTCTATGGTAGCCTGGAAATCCAGGCTCAAATCTAGAAAGATTTTGAGTCTGGCCCTCACCGATACACCCTTCCTACTCAAGGGGCGGCACTAACTGAGACATATTAAATGCCGCCGCATGCAATTCGATAGCCAATCAGAGCAAACAACAAGGTGACGTATTCATTGCAGTGAGCCCCACTGGTTTGCCGACCAGTGATATATTATGCTTTTGCCGTATCCCATCGGCAAAATGGCAAAAACGTTGTTCCTGGAAGCGAAGGCTTCTAGGGCAGTCTTCTGTTCCTCTATCAAGAAAAAAGATAAGTGTAGTTGGCTTAGCGTTTCTTCCGAAGCTAAACTGAATGGACGCGGTCCTTCGGCAGCTACCATCTTGGCTGTTTACTTTTCGACTCCTACGGCACAGCACTGTCCTCATCATGTTACGCCCGCCCCGAGTCCGTCTCTGTCAGATAGACTGATCTGATTGGTCTGGTGGCGATTCACCAGGCTCTGCTCGTCAGGGCCAGATCCCTGTGCAGAGCAAGTTCGAATTTACTAGGGGCAGGGCACCTGGATTTCCAGGTTACTTCTATGGAGCTGTACATTTAGTTTTTCTGGTAAATACATTTTGTTTTAAAAGTTTTATGCCTGTTTCTTACTTGTGAAAATTAGCATTAGCATCATCACAGTTAACCAAAGCTGTAAATGCATCAAGCTAACCAAGTTAGCAGCTAGTGTTAGGTTGTGCTCACACTACAACGATACGGCAACTGGCTACAAAGTGATGTTTATTGGGAAAAACTGAAACAATCTGATGTTTGTGCGGTCAGCCTATCACGTCATGTCCAGATAGGAAGAGGTGTGAGACGGAGGCAGCTGTCCAGAGGAGGAGAGGCTTTGTCCAATCAGGCTCCAAAATAACGTTATCTTCTACCTTCTGCTTAACAGTGGTGACTTTACCGCGCACAACAAATGAATACAATATAATCTCTGGGTTTTGTTTGATACCTTGTGTCTGCAACACATTTAGTTGCACAATTGTCAAGCTCGGAGGGCTAGTTTGGCTTGGTTATTATAATACCTGAACGTCACTGTCAGCCTGAAGGTACCACCGAAACCCATTCAAACTCTCCTGGTACAGCCCTAATTGTCTGTATTATACGGAATCAATTAGCATCATGGCATGGCTCATTTGATAGATCATAAGTTTTGGGAAATTAAGTCTTCAGTGTAACACAACCAACCAAACATCTTAAATCTCCTTTGAGTTTAAACATGCATACAATTTAATAATCCTCACACTGCAAATGACGGAAAAAACTGTGCTCTGAATCAAAGTGAATCCATTTTCAGGCTTCAGCCAAAGAACAGTTTTGTTTTTTGTATTTTTTTACTATCAGCTAAGAAGCAGCCATAATTACTTCTGTCAAGGACCTGAACCCTCTCAGAGAGGAGCAAAACAACATTACCTGTCAACAAATCTGTCTCCCTCACTCTGTTTCCATCTCTGTCGCTCTTTCCTTCACTTCTCAGTTCAAAGAGCATCAGTGGTGTGAAAAGCTGAGCAACATTTTCAGCAATACTCTGGTTTAAAAATAACCAAATACAACACAAATTATAAATTTTTAGTCAATAAATATCAGTCCCTCCTTGCAGAGTGTGAGAAAATATATGTCTTGTAAGTACTGGATTATAAGTCTTTCTAAAGACTTGTACAATCCTCAAAACATATATATTTAATGACTCTCACAAGGACAAGCTTACACCAGGGGCCACCTGTGAGCTCTTACAATGCTGTATAGAGAGGCAGAAAGGGAATTTCATTAACATTTTATTTGGAAATGTATTTTTTTCCACCCATCGACTGCACTTTGAAAGCTATTTATAGTAACATTTACATCCTGTCGATGTGTTTTTTTTTCCAGGTAGAATGATTTTTTAGTCCGATATGCACATGATGTAACCTGAGGACTCCTCTGTATAGATCTGAGAGTGAATGAGTGTGAGACTGTTTTTCTGTGTGTCTCTATCTTCGTGATTATTGACCAGACCTTGAGGATTCACTTAATCTACTCATTTAATTACCCCGAGTTGCTTCCAGGACCGTTGCTCTAAAGAACAGCAGACTCAAGCAAACTCAAAACCTGTCTGCTCCTTATCTTGTTTAATGTCATGTTACCCTAGAAGGCCTAACACTAATGAGTCATGAGTGTGTACATGTGTGTGCGACAAGCAGGAACCTCCAGGGCTGAAAAAGTAAGCCAATGCTAAAGTGCAAAAAACTGCAGTTCCTCAGATGGCCACTTGAGGCTGGCTCCAAGAGCAGGTCGACCCCATTATAACTCACCCATTTAAATGTAACATTAAGGGCGTGGGCGACAAGTGACAGGTAGGTGCTGTCCATTGACAAGTCACTACCATGGCAACAATGTTGGTTAGGATAACCAATCTTGGTGTTACCCCAGATTCAGCACAGATATAGCCAAAGCTGTCGCTATTTCAGTTTGTTCTCAGATCATGAAAGTTACCTGTATCGAAACAACTGTTCGTTATTCGTCTGTACTAAAAGACCCTCGAAAGGTTCATTCTCACTGCCGCGATGCGGAAATGCGGGGTGGATTTGCGGAATATTCGCGCAGCGCTTTTCCACGTTTAAACCATACACACAGGCGCGGTACAGACGCGGTGCGGAATTTCGCGTTGTTGTGTTCCAAGTCCACGCTGCGTGAATGGGTGTGGGTGAACATGGAGAGTAGCAGCAGCGAGCTAGCAAGCTAACGTTTAACAAGCATTAACATCAACTTTCTTTAGCACTTACCACTCTCACTGCAGCCACCAAGCTGGACAATGGACTGCCAGACGTTGTCCTTTATTTCATTGTTCATAAAATCATCCTGTCTTTTATCAAATAGGACGGGATGCTGTGAAACGAGGTTTATCAATCTTTCTCCCATACTGTCCAGACTGACAGGATTTTGGACTCTCCCGGGTCTGCGCGACATCACCATAAACAAACAATTTCATTGGCCCAGCTGTGTAGTTCCGCCGGCGAATTCCGCGGGTGTCAAAGTCTGGGCGAAAACTTTTTTCACTGCATGAAAGTTCCACCCCGGTGTGCAAACTCCCATAAGAACCCATTAAATCATGTTTTACATTTTTCCGTGAGAATAATCAGTGAGAATGGACTTTTAGACTGGGGTGTCAAACTCATTTTAGTTTGATCTCAGATGGGCCGGACCAATAAAACCATCGCACAATAACCTGTAAGTACCATCAGCTCCAATATTTCCCCTCTTTTGTGTAAAGAATTACAAGTACATTCTGTAGACGTCAATCCTTTTACAAAACAGATGAACAGCCTGAGATGTCTCAAAAAAAATAAGTGCAATTTCTACAGTATGTCTCAGTTTTTCCACATTCAGTCAGTCGACTTCTCACTGTCATTACATGTGCATTTATCCAGACATTTCCTGACACAGATTCTTTTGAACTGAAGCAGCTGAATGACTATTTTGCACAATGTTCAATTTCCTTAAACATAGTCACAGTGAGCTGTCATTGTTATATCAGAGCACTTTATTCTGGTCACAGTGGAAAAGCCTCTGACGCACAACACATTGTCTAACTTGGCAAACGTGGCACCTCTTAGTTTTGTCATCTAGTGGGCTTGATTGGACCCTTTGATGGGCCACTTCTGGCCCACGAGCCGTATGTGTGACACCCCTGCTCTAAGGAGTTATGCGTTCAGTTTTTCTGCTAAGTTAATTTTGTTTTAATGGTTTTAAGCCTGTTTTTTTTTTACCTGTGCTAATCAGCATTAGCTTTATCACATTTAGCCAGAGTTGTAAATGCACTGTGCTAACCAGGTTAGCAGCAAGTGTTATGCTGTGTTTACACTATGAACGACACAGTTACAGGTTACAAGTCAGTGACATGAGACTACAAACCCAACGCGTCACTGCGGATGGGTGTGAATCAAAGTTTAGCTGGCCTTAGCTTTTTTCAGCGCTCTAATGACACACTGACACATCAACCCGTCTTGTTTTTATTTCTAGCTGAGGTACTGTGTTATTGAGCTAAGTTAACTGATGCTATGCTAGCTTTATATGCACTGCATGGCACACAGGGGTGCAATGGGGCAGCAAAATGTGACATTTGACGAGGCTCAGACATTGATCAAAAGTTTTTGTCCAAATACCAACATTAGATGATGTTTCATCACACAAGCCCATGTGCGTTTCAAAAGCGACTCGGCATTAATGTAGCTGGTCACGCTTTTGTGTTGTCGCTTGTAGTGGAAACACTGAAACCACTCTTCCAAATATGTCCATCTTCTGGCTCCAAAAACCCAAGATGGTGCATCCAAAATGCAAAACTCTAGGCTGTAAAACGGGATTCCACAAACCAATCAGTGATGTCACGGTGGCTATGTCCATTATTTTACACAGTCTATAGTGTTTGCCTCTCTTCATTACATTCTGCACACACATCTGTGTTGTCCTACGTGCCAGTATGTGTTCAATTAGGTCGTGAGAGTATAAAAGTTCTGTACTGACAGACAGTGTTGTTCTACTTTGGTGTAAAAAGGGGTCGTGTCTGGCAGAAGGAGAGGCTATTATGGCTCCTTTATGGATTATGAGGCAGGAGTGTGACCCTTATCTCAAGGTGAACGTCAGTAGCTGCCCTTGTCGCAGTCCATCACAACACTGTTCCCTATTACATTACAGGTGATGGCCCTGGCAGCACCTCATTGCAAACAATATCCATCTTAACAAGTCATTTCTTCCAGTAATGATCCTTACAAATCTTATTTCCCTAAAACAAGTGAAAAATTCCACAAGTAATGTGAGGTGATTTTATTTTCTTTCAATGCAGACAGTGCTGGGTAATAAGGCAGATCACTCAGTCGCGCTTTCAAAAATACCACGTCTCTATTCAGGAAAGTTGCAAGGTGCCCCAGGCCAGAGACAATCCAGGCTGCACCATCTCACAGATGGACTGTTGACTTTTTGGTTTTTTCAAAGTGAAAAATGATTACAAGGCTAATTACAAGACAAACTTGTTGAGATGCAATTTGCACACAAGCAGACACAAACACTGCACAGTGTTTGATGCAGAGCTAATCTCAAACTAAAGTATTTAAAGTATTTTAAATGTGGAGATTATCAGGTTTTCAACAGGAAACGTGATTCACACAGCAACTTATTTAAACAAATACCTCACACATTAATCAGGAAACACACACACACAAACACACACACACACACATCAGGTTTGATTAGTAGAACCTGGGAGACCTTTGTGATCTGGGAAGCACCTCTCTCTAATAAGACATAATAATTAATGCAAAGTGTTTCTCAGTGTGCGTCCTTGTTTACCCTCATGTGCCGCGTAGTGCTGATACAGAAACTCTATACAGTAAACACAAAGATGAAAATACTGATAAATACTACAAAATGCTTTATAATTTATATTTCATTATTTCATGTACCAGTCCAGTACAAAGATTACATTAAACTTTTTTCAGCCTGAATTTTGTCACCAGGTTTTAGGTGAACGTTCTGTTGATCGTAGTTACCACTGTTCTTACTGTTACTGTAACTAAAAGTTGTAATTTTAATCCAAGGAAAATATAAAGAAGGAATGATCATAATGACAGTGACAGCGATCAAAGACCCAGATTTTGGTGTCAGTTTTTTAGCGAAATATGCCATTCGTTTTCCTTGTAATCGGTCTCCAAACAGATCATGTCTCTGTCCAGCAGAAGCAGATGTGCAGCTGCTGGACAGCGCAACACATTCTCTCAACTTCATCACACATTGACGTGTGGTCATGGACATTTCACGTCCAGACACAACATGCAAGGTACCCTGGATGTGCTGGTTTTTGAGATGCCGGGGCAAGTTCTGCCTGTTGTCTTCTTTCAAAATACACTTCTGTTTTCACAGGAAATTTACCTTTTACATACAGTCTCTTTCAAAATAAACACACTACGTTGGTACAACAACGCAAATTAGTGGTTGTGTTTGGGAAAAAGTGCGGGGTTTGGCTTTATAATCTTACAGGACAGGAAGACTGTTGTCCTGGGTGAAAGTCAGTGTTTGTTGGACCCATCCACCACCCCTCCCGCCTCCCCACTCAGACTTTTGCCTGTATTCTTGTCCCACCGCGTTTCCCCCGACGCCGCTGAGCGCCGTGACCTGCCACATATCATGCCAATGCAAAAGGACGGCTTTGTTTGTTGGTGTCACATACCACAAGTCACTGCCCAAGCAAGGGATTTCGCTGCCTTCCAAGTGAGAGTGGGTTGGACAGAGACATGATCTGTGAGACCAGTAACAAGGAAAATGAATGTGCATATTTAGATTAATAAAAACGTCAGAAAGCATCATGCAATGTGTGCTTTATAATCTGGTAGTCAGATTTTTTTGTCAAAGTTAAAACAACAAAGATATGATGGATTAAAGTTTGATTTGCAGTGCCCACTTTAACAGAACTGACACCAAAGTCTGGCTCCTCGAACGCCACCACTGTCGTCATCACCGTTCCTATTTCAGTCCTGGTTAATTTAGTGACACACACAGTTACTTTGGTATGAACAACTGCAATCTAATAGCTTTTTTTTGCAATCCAGCTGAAAATGCCAGGCACTCATCAAGAAACTGTGCACTTTCAGCTGAGACACTTTGGTTGCATCTGGTTGCTATGATACAGAATATCCATGGAGGTAAACATGTCAGCACAAGGTAGAGTACTTGCTTTGGATGAGGGGAAGGCTAAAGCATGCGGGGAGGACACAAGCAAACATTAGCTCACTTTTTCTACCTACGAGGTCAACCGTACCCAGAGGCCTGGTGAAACACTGTTAAAATCTGGGTCTGGGCTTAAAACATGGAGAAGGTGTCACAGCACATTGTAATTGCATCCAACTCGAGACATGTTTAACACAATGCTGTAACATGTACAGTGCCCTCCAAAAGTATTGGAACAGTGAGGCCAATTCCTTTATTTTTGTTGTAGACTGAAAATATTTGGGTTTGACATCAAAAGATGAATATGGGACAAGAGATCAACATTTCAGCTTTTATTTCCAGGTATTTACATCTGGATCTGATACACAACTTAGAAGATAGCACCTTTTGTTTGAACCCACCCATTTTTCATGAGAGCAAAA
The DNA here is from genome assembly GCF_011397635.1 of Epinephelus fuscoguttatus. Classification (NCBI taxonomy): domain Eukaryota; kingdom Metazoa; phylum Chordata; class Actinopteri; order Perciformes; family Serranidae; genus Epinephelus; species Epinephelus fuscoguttatus. The sequence continues at coordinate 11,675,228 of NC_064760.1, read as the reverse complement.
GTATTGGAACATGTCACTGACAGGTGTGTTTTGTTGCCCAGGTGTCTCCCAATTACATTGATTATTCAAACAATAAATAGCACTGAATGTCTGAGCTCAGTTTCAGATTGGGTATGATAGATTTTGCCTGTGCAGACTGCATTTAGAGGTGGAACCAACATGAAAACCAGAGAGCTGTCTATGGGTGAAAAAGAAGCAACTGTGAATCTGAGAGAAGATGGACAATCAATCAGAGCCATTGCACAAACATTGGCCATAGCCAGTACAACCATTTGGAATGTCCTGAAGAAGAAAGTAACCACTGGTGTACTAAGCAACAGACGTCAAACAGGTAGACCAAGGAAAACATCAGCAGTTGATGACAGAAACACTGTGAGAGCTGTAAAGAAAGACCCTAAAACAGCTGTTAGTGACATCAGCAACAACCTCCAGAGGGCAGGAGTGAAGGTATCACAATCTACTGTTCGCAGTAGAACAAAAGTACAGAGGCTACACCAGAAGATGCAAACCACTCATTAGCAAGAAGAATAGGAAGGCCAGGCTGGAATTTGCCAAAAGGTACAGAGATGAGCCTCAAAAATTCTGGGAAAAAGTTTTATGGACTGATGAGACGAGGATTAACTTTTTCCAAAGTGATGGAAAGGCGAAAGTTTGGAGAAAGAAAGGATCTGCTCATGATCCCAAGCATACAAGCTCATCTGTGAAACACGGTGGAGGTAATGTCATGGCTTGGGCTTGCATGGCTTCTTCTGGGACGGGCTCTTTCATCTTCATTGATGATGTAACACATGATGGCAGCAGCAAAATGAACTCAGAAGTCTACAGAAACATTTTGTCTGCTAATTTAAAGAAAGATGCAACCAAACTGACTGGGAGATCCTTCATCATGCAGCAAGATACCGACCCAAAACACACTGCCAAAACAACAAAGGAGTTCATCAGGGGCAAGAAGTGGAAGGTTTTAGACTGGCCAAGTCAGTCTCCAGACTTAAACCCAATAGAGCATGCATTTACCTGCTGAAGAGGAGACTGAAGGGAGTAACCCCCCAAAACAAACAACAACTGAAAGAGGCTGCGGTGAAAGCCTGGAAAAGCATCACAAAAGAAGAATGCAAAAGTTTGGTGATGTCAATGGGTCACAGGCTTGATGCAGTTATTGAAAGCAAAGGATTTGCAACTAAATATTAAGTCTCATTCACTTTAATCTATTTTAAGTTTATATGTTCCAATACTTTTGCTCACCTAAAAATTTTGTGTTCCATTACAAATAATGCTATCTTCTAAGTTGTGTATCAGATCCAGATGTAAATACCTGGAAATAAAAGCTGAAATGTTGATCTCTTGTCTCATATTCATCTTTTGATGTCAAACCCAAATGTTTTCAGTCTACAACAAAAGTAAATGAATTGGACTCACTGTTCCAATACTTTTGGAGGGCACTGTACATCTGACAGTAGGTAACTCCTCTCCTCCAGATTGGGGATGGAGGGTTTTGAGCCACATCTGCTGCTGTTTCTCAGCTGAACAGCCCACAATTTACGGGACTTGTGATTGTAAAGTGGCCCTTCTTATCTCCCAATTTGATCAACAGCCATAGACAGCGCAAATTGTTTGTGCAGTGTTGGCAGCCTTTGTCTCCAGTTGTCTGCCTTCCATCTGGATAGCGTTTCGATGTCTGACGTCACACGCAAAGAAGATATATACTATACAACAGCTCTGACAAGCTCTGATCAGCTCTTCAATGTAACTTTGATCAGCCAGGAATACAACAGAAGAAAAACTTCAGTATTTGTTTGCACTGCAACCGAACCCTCTCACATTGCTTTAATAAAGGTTGTGGTTTCCAGGCAGTTCAGGAAAGTGTTTGGGGATTTCTCATCAAATGCAGGCTACAAGTAGTATCTAATTTATTTATTACCTTTTAGTTAGGTTAACACTGCATGCATCTGTGCTGAATTGCATGTAGATGAGCTTCAAGATTTTATCTGCCCACAATATCCAGTGCCTGAGCCCCAGAAGGCAGAATATACACATAGTGAAAAACAGGCTCATTAACCTGATATAGTTAACAGTATCTAACCTGACTGCTCCTGTCCTACATGATGGATTTGACACACACTAATTCAAAAGGCCAAATTACAACACCAAAACAAGACTACTGAGAAGCAGGACAGTAAATGCAGGTGGATTTTTGTCTACGGCAGATAAGCTCTGAGGAATACAGCAAGTCATGAGCAGAAACAGGAAACCACAGAGAGACTCACTTCAGGAAGGAACACAAGGTAACAGACAAGACATCTCGGTGTTGAGTTGACTGCAGACACGCTCTGAGGTGCAGTAACACTTTGCACTTACATGTGTCAGGTCTAGAAGCATACAAATCTGTCACCAAGGTGAGGTGACCCAGCTTACATTGTGATCTGTGTAACTTCAAGTCTCATAACACTTTTGGAGAAAACTGTCATGTAACCACGACCTTTAGTGCAGCTCTCTCTCTCTCGATTAAGTTCTTTATTTAACTTTTTAGTTTGCTATGGAAACTGTGAGCCCAGTCAGAGTCTGTGCATTTATGTATTAGCTCTTGCAGCAAACATGAGCTGCAATCATTCCAACTGTTTCTATAGTCCCATAGTGCATTCATAACCTTTATAAAACAGTGAGGAGCTTTGTTATATGCATTGTCAGAGCTGTAATGAGTACATTCCTGCCACGAAATGTTCCCGATTACACACAAAGCTCCCAATATGAAAATATCCAGATTTAAACCAGCCTTTATTGAGCTATGAAGAGCCGTTGGTAGTAAACCTTGGTTGACAGTTCCTGGAGCTGCTATACAGTAAGAACCTTTAGCAGCACCTCCGGTGTTTGACTATTTCACGATCTATGAAACTTTTTATTACCTTTTTTTTTTTTTTTTTCCAATCAATACCCTCTGTTTGAAAAAGATCTAACTGAGCTGTGACCTGAATACAGTCCCATTAAATGCCTGGTGTGACTATAGAAAAAATGGTTTTGCACTAATGACAACAGGGGATACATTATTAACACCTGTTGGACACTGAGGGCCCTATTTAAACAATCTTTAGCTCATGGTCTAAAGGCCCTGACACATCAAGCCGAGTGTTGAGCCGCTGGTGAGCATCTGTCGCCCTTGTATGTGCGCATATCACATATCGCCATTTGGTCATGGACTTTCCACGTCGAGATATTACGTGCAAGGTATCCAGTGTCAACTTCAGCCTGTTACATGCTTTGTCTGTTTTGAAAATACACTTCCATTTTCACAGGACACGTACAGTTTGCATAGAGTGTCTTTCAAAATCAACGCACTACATCGGTACAACACCACGAATTGACCTTTTTTATCAACAGCAAACGCACATGGTAACATTTAGCCAACACACATACGGTTGGGTTAGGAAAAAAGAACAGGATTTGGCTTTAAATGGTAAATGCACTTGTTTAGTGTTCACACACTCACACACCAACGGAATAGCCATCAGGAGCAATTTGGGGTTCAGTATCTTGCTCAAGGATACTTTGACATGCAGACTGGGGGAGCTGGGTATCAAATCACCGATCTCCCCATTAGTGGAGAACTTAACTTTCGTTCTTGTCCTGCTGCATTTCCCCCGCTGTCACCTGGCAGCGCTGTCAAACTATAACAGTGACCAGCCGTGTATCATGCCAATGTGCAAAAATGCCTTTTTTCATCTGTGCCTGACGCCAGAGGTCACTGCACAAGTGCCGATTTCCACAACTTCGGAGTGAGACCGGGTGGCCAGTGGCTTTAAAAAAGGATGTAATAATGTATAATCAATTGTCCCATTATAGTCATCTTATCCATCCCACATGGAATAAGCGTTAAAATACATCAAGTATAATCGATATCACCCACCCCTAAGAGAGTGTAATTAATATTTTCCTCAATAATGATGTATTACTTCACCCACCCGAAACCCAGCTGCAAGTCCCTCTGTGTGTAACAAACAGAGTGTAAGCACATTGTGAACCCGGCATAGGCACATCCTACTGTCATAGTACACTTTGACTATAGACCAGATGTTTGATGGTCAATGGCACAATCGCTATCTGTGCCTAAAATTACAAAACACCAACAGTGTGCCTGACCACATCTCATTTTAAGAGCTACACAACCATGAGCGCAATTTGCTACTTACACAACGTGGACACTGGTCGTTAAAGTGACGACTGCGGCAGTCTGAGACTAGCCATGACAGTTGCACTGCGCCATGCGCCGGGTGTAAGATAGAGACCCAAGGGAGGTACAAAAAAAACCTGGAAACCTTTTTAACAGGCACAAGACAGATGTGCCGTTAAAAATAAATAGATGGAGAAAAAGACTGACTACATCAGCTTCTCTTGACTGCTCAGAGTCAGCTCTAGAATAGAAAATTGTTCTGTCAGTGACATATTATTAAATAGCATGTCTTCTATAATGACAGATCATTTGGGACATTGGGGGGAAAGGGCTGCATATTTGGCAGCAACGGATAAAAACATGACACAAAAGAAAATATGCTGCGTCATCATTAACCGTTGCCCTCTAGACCTTAGATTCTTATGTTTCTGATTTACCAAAAAATTTCTTGTGGATTCAACTGTGTACATGACAGACTTGCTAGATTTAAATGTATCAGACAACTTAAGATTGCTTTTTTTTTCTTTCAATCTAAAAACTAGACTAACAAACATGTAATCAGTCAACCACCTCTGGTCGTTCCCATCACCCTACACTTGACATTCAACGCCATGTCACACAAATGTTTACAAGATTGCAGCAATGCGAAGCAGACAAGCAAAAGCCCACCTCAGCACTTCAGATGCCTGACGAGGTTGTGGGCTTTTAATCGACAAGGCTCAATTAAAAAGTCCCATGTGGATTATGTGCCCTGGTGTCACCATGATGGAATGGCGGTACTCTTTAACCCCACGACCAATGGTTTTCCACATCAATCTTGGAAAAGCCACGGCGTGTGCAGTTTTTGATTGTTGGGCAGCCAGCGCTTTACCGTAATGCTTTATCGAGTTGTGATAGGACTGCTGATGAATCTGCACCGTAAAATCTTTTAATGCCGACTCTGGATCTGGAACCTGATTACAAGGAGCGACTGGTGTTCATCCAGTCAAAAGGCCATTGTTATTGGAACTGGGTGATGATATTAAACCCGTGCTCCTGAGCCTGTTCACCTATTGTGTTGTGATTTCATCTTTTGACCTCTGCGCAAAAGATATTTCTCACAATAACACCGTGACAGAATAGAGGGCTTGAGGGTATTATTAGACCATTGTCAGTGGAACAAATGAGTAGTCAGCATTCTCAACTTATCTTTCAATCAAAAGCCTCCTCCGCTCCATCTGAATCATCGACCAAGGCAGCATTTTATTTAACACGATTAGGATTGTCAAGGCATGTAATATGTCGCTCAATTTGCAGAAATGTTTCTTTTCAGGACAGATAGATTTATATACGGTAGTCACAGCCTTGCAAACATCTGATAATAACCACTGTATTCTGGGGAAATAAATAAATAAAGATGTGTTTGAGTTCAGGTACAGGGCAACTTTGTTTCCACTACCATGTGGCTCTGAATTTTAGCAGCTGGCATGATCTTCTCTGAGGCTTAGCCCCGTTCAACCAGCTCCAGAGCTCTGTGCAGCGGGCTGTCTGTCAGTGCTGAAAAGAGGGCTGGCGTGACCTTCTCCATCCATCACTGGACTCTGATGTTGCCCTCTGAGCAGAATGATTAAAAAAAAGACTCTGACCACATGAAACGAATGTAAAGAAACCTTTGTGTCATCGGTGCTGAGCTGGTATTTGATTACAAATCCTGCCAGTATCACTATGATACTGTTAAAAACATTTCCTACTGTTCTATCACGCTAAGCCAAAACTGAATGCATTTCCACACATGCTCTCAAAAGACAATCTGGGAAATGTTGAGAAAGGGCCGTATCGCCCACACCGAGTCCAAAGTTATGGATCATTTCAAGCTGGAACTAAATTAAACTTTGCATAGTGCGTCTACTGTAAAACCCAACTAGCTCATCACAAAGCATGACGTCAATACTTAAGCATCTCAACAGAAAGCATCCGGTCCATGGAGCAGAGCCAACAGAAGGTAAAATTAGCATTAGCATTAATGTTAGCCTCCCTTCGGGCTGCCAGCACCAGGAGCTCCCCGCTTACCTGCCGGCACACGTTCCACCAGATGACACGAAACCTGTGGACCCCCCACTGGCGGATGAGCGTGAGGCCCCAGGCAGCACAGTGGGAAGACTGCAACATTTTATTTTCTGTGTTTTCTTGAGCAAGACGTCACTAATGTAGGGACGAAACCACAGGAAATAAAATGCTACACTCAATTTGTGAAAGCCTGGCTTCTTTCATTTTATTATCATTATAGTCATATACACACACACACACACACACATACACACACCCCTACAGTATTTTCCTCACAGTGATGCATTTAATACCCCAAAAATCAAAGTATCATGTGGTGTAAGTTAGGGCTGCCCCCTGATAGTCGACCAAATGTTAGTCGACCAGAGAAGTCATTCGTTGGCAAGATTTCATTGGTCGTTTAGTCACAGGGAAAAAAAAAAGTTAAACTCTTTCAGGAGCTGTGCCTTGACAGATATCTTTCCCTTCTTCTGTAAATATTCAGTCTGATAAATATGGAAAAGTTGATCATGTTAATGCAGGGCTACCCAGAGCTTTACACAGACGACAAGCCTACACGCTTATAAACAGCAGCAAGAAGATCAGCTCTGCACTCAGGATTTCAGATAAATAGGGTGTCTATTGCTTGTGATGTAACCTGCCACCGAGCTCTTGAAAGCCGGCACAAAAAAGGCACAAGTAGCACCCAGCACCCGACCTCGTATTTCCCAGGCAGTTAAAGACACAGTATGTGTACGGCCTCTAATTTCCAGGGCTGGTACCTGCAGTTACTCCACATGTTAGTTAATAACATGTCAGGCAGGAAATCCAAAGTGTGGGATCATTTTGAGAAGGTGAAGGACGAACCCAAGGTGATATGTAAACTCATCTTCATTGGTCGACTACAAACATGACGTATCATCTGAAACATGGAAGTAGCTACATGCCCATTAGCCCACAGCGTCATTAACAGGCGGCTCGCTCAGTGTGTGACGTGCACTTGTAGATAAAATATAGGCCTATATTAATGAAGGTTCATTAGTACGGTTTTGTATTTCTCTGTAATGTAGCACAGTGTTGACAGCGTTACTGATACTATTCTTTCTCACACCTTCAACTCAAACCATTGTGTTGCCTCACCCAAAATATATCATTTAAGAATTAAACTGACATCATAAACATGCGGGCGACTAGACGACTAATGGCCCAAAATGACAACTATCAGTCAACTAGGAAAATTCTTATCAGGGCAGCCCTAGTGCGAGTAGCAGTTAGCGCCTAATAATTGTCTGCAATATAAGAAATAGAAACATTGATTTTTTAAAAAAAGGAAACCAATTAGTTGTTTATTTGAGATACCTGTCCTATTTCTCTTTTGTATATTTGCTATTGGTATTTAATAAAGAAAAAGCATTTCTTATCTGATCACTTGATGGATTTATCAGTAGAATACTTGATTAGGAAAATACTTGACAGCTGCAGCCCTACTGATAAATAACAAGTGCGTATACATCGCACAGGGACAACAGATCCTCAGAAACATCTTAAGCTAATATTAAAGACATAATACTTGAATACACATTATCTTTTTGTCATGCATGATACAGTAGTTGTGTGCAGCTTTTAAACCAGTCAGCGAGGGTCCTCCAGTGCAATTTAAAAACGTACCACGAGATCAACATATGACAGTATTTGTGAAATAAGTCATGAAACAAACTGTTGATTGGTTCATTCTGCCATGTTAATGTGACTGCAACCCCTGCATGAAAAGCAGTGTGGTGCATCCACTTCAAATCAGGTGAAATGACACAGAGCTATTATTCAGTTGTGACTGACCGTGGATATTTGAAATCAAACAGTGGGTTGTTAACAGGTTTTGAGGGCTCATGAGTGTGGTGCTTGGAATTTAAGTAGGTAAAAAGATGTATGCCAACAGCTCACAGTCTTAGATGAATACATACACACGAGCACACATTATGCATGCTCACTGCAAATAATTCAAATGGTTTAATTTTTCATATCAAGAAAATTCCTCGTGAGTATCTTGCAGGAGGTGGTCACTGTGTGTTTACAGAACAGTAACAATTCAAGGATGCAGTGGCATTAGTGTTGTTCTGATCAGTGAATACCAAGTGACAAACATTTTGGGAAAAAAAACACTTCAACACATGCTAATTAAACAAATGGAGTTTTTTTTCTCATTTTCAATTAAGCCAGTCAGTGTGCTTACTCTGTCTTTTGGTGGCCGCAGGACAGAAGGAAGCGGTTGAGGAAGGGAAGCAGAGTCTTGAATGCAGATTGAAATCCCCAAACAGAGGCAGCCCTGTGCCTCTGCAGCCAGCAACTCTTAACCTGAATTGTCTCTCAGTACAGTTTGTAGGACATTAGTTCTGCACAGAAAACTCCCAGGATAAAGCCTTAAGACAGCATGGATTGCATACACTGCCAGGAGCTAAGAATGATAGAGTGGTCTGTGTATTCACACTGTCTCTCTCACTAGTATTATATGTTTATTAGTCTGTCTCAAAGCCAGCCTTATAAAACTGGCCAAGGACCTCTCTTGTCATACAAACCATTTTTCACTCCACACCACAGCACCACTTTTATAGTGTTGCTCTGCCCTCTTAAGAAACGGTCAAAAAAATTCAAATGTGCTCGCTTTTCAGCCGTCAGCCGGCAAAAGGAATAGCTAAGCACCCGGTTGTTTGAAATATGAGGTCACTGTCGCAATATACTGCAAGTCTTCAACTCCACTTTATCACATTTTTAAAAGAATAGGTTGCAGCGGCTCCTGCAAGACTAATGTAAGACAGATGCATTGTGGGAAGACCTTTACCTTTGCTATCATTACAGTATTAATGCAGTATAGATGTCGAGAGAGGGACTTACCACTGCAGTATAAATGCAATATAGATGAAGAAGCTGGGACCTCTACCATGGTTACCTCTATAGTATTAATGCAATATAGATGCAGTGGAGAGTTTCTATCATGGTTCATGCCACTGTAGAGGTAATTAAACACACATACGGTTGAGCTTTAATCGCCTTTTCGTTACAGCTGTTGGCAATTGCTTTGGCCCTTTCAGCGTTTGAGTTACACTGAAGCTCCACTGAGGAGAAAGTGATGAAATTTTCAACAAGATCAATTGTTAAGATTGTAAAAAGTAAGAAAATAAGGCCCACGTTGAAAACATCCCTTTAAAATCGACTAAAGAAATAATCTCTGACCCGGGTCTAATGCCCATCGAAGAGCCTCAGAGCATTGTCATTCTCTAAATGAATGGCAGGGAAATGATTTATCTGCTCTACATAATCCTGATCACCCACATCATTAGTTATAATAAAATGCTAATAATGTATCATATGTCTTCAAGGGAAACTCATTTGTCAAACGTTCATTTGAATACGACAAGAATCTCTGCATATTTTCCTCGCACCTTTTGCAACGAAGGAGATTATTACTTTCAACACTGCGACGATAATCATCCCATGGTGTGAACGATTAGGACGCTTTATTCACAGGTTGCTGAAAAGTTACACTGAGTCTGTGCAGCTTCAAGGGTAACTTCAGTCATTTTCAAACTGAACCCTATTTTCTGATGTTTTTCTGTCAAAGTGATTCATGGGAACAACATTCTTGAAATTGGTCCAGTACCTTGCAAACCGCATCGGCAAAACAGACTACAGTGTAACCATTTGGGGCACTTGGCTTAGGGCTGGGTAATTAATCACAAATTAATCGACATTCAAAATCTCTCACTGACGTAATCTTGCCCATTTCGGTAATTTCATTTGTTTTCCATTCTCTTGATACCTTCCTCACTGTGTGTGTTCAGGTAGCGTCCCCCTTAAACTCGTACTACTGCCCTGAAACTCGTACTACTGCCTGTGTAGTCACGGGACTCCATCTCATCCAGTATGCGAGCTGAAAGCGACATGGAGAACTCAAACAACGAGCCTACTTATTAAATCAGCAGCTGTGGAAATGTGTAAACTGCACTGTTAAAGCAGACGAGCTGAGCATTACCTGGTAAACATTATGTTTATTCACTTTACATGGAGCTAAAAGTATTAGAGAATTGTGGTAAATGTTTGTCGAATGTGTTAACATCTGGAGAGTCGTAAGATCATAAGTCATCTTTTAGGACGAACAGAAGCTCGAGTGGGCTCTGTTGAATTTAGCAACATGCTAACGTAGCAAGGCAAGCTAATTGCTAATGCACCTGGTAATAAAAAAAACAATCAATGCTTTGAGATGGCTGTCAGAGATGATAGAGGTAATATCACGTCATCCTGTCTAAATGTTTCATGTTTTATTGCCCAAAATGTTCTCGAAAAGAGGATTAACATACCGTTGTATGCCCGAAGGTATCATGGGGGCTAAGAAGAAGGTGGATAAAGATTATATTCAACATGAAAGATATGTAAATCCCCTGATCATATCAATTCCATTTAAAAGAACTAATTTCACCACAAAATTGTGAATGCTGGTGCGACTGGGCCTTCAGACTTCCCCCTCTTCCCCATTATTTTGGCACTACATTGTGAAGTGCTGCTTACAATAATTGAACATTTCCTGTTCTGCAATCAGCACAGTGGCTGAGGGTGAAAGAAGGTTACAGAAGCACAAAATAGAGACATGAGAGAACAGATAACAGCTGCTAAAATGTCCTCCAAGACCCTGGAAGACTTTACAAAAGATAATGTGTTGCTGCATACAGTAGAATCGCCCGGTTACGGACAAGTACCACCTGAACGCGGTGCATGTGGTTTACCGGCCTTAAAAACAGACGTAGAAAACCCAGGTGCTGCAGCTTCAGTCTGTGTCAAGCAAATTCCACGGTATCATCCAGCCACTGGCTTCCCATCTTAAACCACTCATGGAAAATGAACAGGCGTGATAGGATATATATTGCTGCTCCCCACTGTTGTCAGTTTGGCTGAATGTACAGCCATGTTATCTATTACCTCCTATAAATTCCAATTATCTCCCTCGTCAGATAAGATCACACACGCACATACGCCCACATGTCAGCGTGGCAACACGCACAGAGCAGGAGGCAACAAAAATTCAGTGATAGCAATAAAATAATCCTGTCCTTGAATCTAATCTCTACCGCCTCAACTGTAGACAAATTCCACACCAGTGTAATTAAAGCTGATTTGGCATGATTTACACGCTATGGGCAAGATAAAATAAACATGATTAGGTTAGACAAATACTGAGGTCAATATTTTTTAAGGCTTGGAAATTAATAATACATTTCGTATGATAAACACTTGCACCACGGGCTCCAAGCATGGAATGCTAAACAGTTAGGTTGCTGTGCCAAGCAAGGATCTGGGGCCCCCTGCTGTTATCAACACAACCTCTTTGTTAATTGCACAAAATATGCCTCTTAAGGCACTTGTTATGCCTCGAAAAAGGGGCATAATGTGCTTTGAATTTGCAAAATAAACGATTTTCTGTCACTTTGTTCCCCCTTCTCATTTTGGAACAAACATTTTCAACTGCGACACACTATTACCGTCTGTTCTTTGAAAAGCAAACAGCTGTACAGCATTTGTTGTGTATAAGTGCAGACATCACAGCCAAGCACAACTTCTGTACCTTTACATCTGAACCTTTAAACAAGTAGAAAGGAAACAGACGTGAGATGTATGGCAGACGCAAACTCCTAAACTTTGGGTAATGATGCAAAATATGCTCTGCAATTTCTGCAATCTACAAGATCTGGGACACGCTGTGTTTACAGTGATTTCCACCTGAGAAGGACTGGAACCTGAGAGAGAAAGAAAATAATGTCCCGCTCATTGTGAGCTGCTTATCGCAGGCACTCAGCAGTGTCATCCTCTAAAATTAGCTTGTGCTGGCTGAGCACTATCTGGTGAAGATAAAATAAGGGAGGGGGATCAGTTATGCTGCATTATTAATCTTGAGATGTGGAGGGAAAGAAAGAGAGGAAAAAGAAAGGGAAGGGTAGGGAGAATTGAATTGAGAGAGGGCGATGTGGTGTGAGGAAAGGACAAGATAACTTCCCTTTGAACTCCCTTTTTTACAAGCTGGGAAAAAAGAAAAACATTTAGCTAAATGAGTCTGCCACTCTCACCTGGCACAGCTGCAGATTTAGGTGGGCGGAGAGTCTGCCACTAGCTTGAGGTAAAGAAAAGTTGAGGAGATGACTGTCCCCTCTAGGCTGGTGGGAAATCACTGCAGCCGTGGACACACATATGTACAGTGGTGCTCTCTCTCTCACAGACACAGCCACACACACACACATACACATACACACCAGCATAAACATGACTGGCTGTTTTTCATTTTCTACCCCAAGAGAGATTTTGGATGGCCCCGTTGCACCCAATCCCACCTCTTACTCAGGTTGCTGCCACATTGCAGCTCTATATCTATTCTTGAGGTCAAAATTCAATTACATCACAGTATAAACGCCTCAATTCAATATAGTGTTTATTTTGTGATAAGCCACAGCCATGAAAAGTTGATGTGTGGTTGTATTATACCTTGACTAATAGCTTGGGGTCTGAGGATCAACTTTTTTCTGTTTTTTTTTCCTCCCTTCCTAACAGAGTACCTGTTATATAAAGGCATTTATCTCATTTGATATTTTGGTCATTCAGTAAATAGCTACTTATTCAGAGCAGCTATACAGGAAGTGGCTTCAAATGAGGCTGACTCAACAGACACCTAAGAGCATATAACCACGCACAGTCAATTAGTGATGCACATGCATTTGTATTCCCACTGAAAAGCATTTGCTGTGCGGCTGGGGCAAAATAAACCATGTGGGCTCGCTGCAGAAGATATGCAAAACAGTGCGCATTCATGAAAAATGTCTGTTTTTTTGTGGCGTTTTGAAACACTTATAGCATCATATTTACCGTGAGAGGCGGTGGTGTGATGCTGGTGAGGTAAAGTGACATTTTGCACTGTGAGCCATGTATGGAAATGTCATCAGAGAAAACAAGGGAGTCCATCAGTACCACATCCACAATTTATGAATTCATGCATCTGGGCAGGTCAGGGGGGAAAAAAAATGCCAGCGTGGCACTTCATCCACCAGTGATGAAAATCCAACCGTGATCCAGCAGGGTGGTTCAGGACAGGAGAGGTTTTTCAAGATAAAGCTGCTATAAAAAATGAATGACTATTTGCAACAAACACAGTGGCTCCTGAATCATTCATGGGTCATGTAATGGAAAAGGAATGAATGACACAGGAAACCCTTTACCCAAACAAACTTCCATGGAACAACAGGATTAAGGGGGCAGATGACATTGAATCCCAGCAAAACCTCTGACCAGCATGTTTATTTCTATAGTGTGTTGGCGGTGCAGTGTTGTGGTGGGCTGGATCAACGGGAGGGAGGATTATCAGCCGTGTCTGCCATAAAACATGTCTGTGATCAACATGCTTTATTTATGGGCACAAGCTAAAGATTCTAAATGTCAAGTGACTGTGTTTGCATGCACAAAATATTCTGTTTTTTTCCCTTGGTGTGAAAAAGACAATGAGTCTCATCTACTGATACATGCATTAGGGATGGGGGAAAAAAAGGAATACAGTATAGTATCACAAAATTTTTGTGTGGCAATATCATATCATCACACAGTCCCAAGTATTGATATTTTATTAGCCTACCTATTCGCCTTTAGATTGCCTACTTGAATAATATAATCAATTGCTCCTTCAGTCCACTGGAGACATTTTGCTGCAAAAAAATAATTGAACTGAGATGAAGAGACCAAAAAGCTTTATCTTGTTAAATAAAACAGATGTTGACAAAGTTTTCCTTTGAGGACATAATTTACAGTTGAAAGAAGGTATTAAATCGCAATATATTTTCGTGCAATACTCAGCATATTGCAAAATATTTAAAATTGCTATAATATCATATCATGACTTAAGCATCTCGATAATATCATATCGTGGATCCTCTGGTGATTCCCACCCCTTATATGCATCAAAATGCATATAAGGGGTGGGGTGATGCATTGGATGTGCTGAATGTGCATATTAAGGCAGTACAGGAGGAGGCGCACATTAATAATGCTCCAGGACTGTAACATGCTCATGTTTAACCCAAACAATGTGTCATGTGACTGCAGTTGGTTCAGAATCAGATCCAGGTCGGAACATGTTCTCACCACAAACGAACTGCACCAGAGTTCATTTGTAACTGAATCGAGACCAACTCTTCAAGAAGGTCTTGGTCTGGTTGTTTTGGTGCACAGTGTGATTGCTGTGTTCACACCTGCCCAAACGAACCGCACTTAGGGGGCAAACAAACTTGAGTTCGACTGAACCGTACCAAACAGGGCAGGTGTGAAAGCACCCTCAGAATCAGTGTGTGCCTGCTACGTATCTGCAATCAGCTTACTGCCACGCCCCCATTTCTCAACACAAGGAAATATCTTTAACTAGAGGTGTATCATGAAGAAAGTGGTGAATTTGTTTCTACGCACATATTAGTGAATTTCTTTGCAGTTGGAAACATCTGATAAGCCGTTTGTTATTCTCTTTAAATGTGTTTCTAGATATTCCATCTGAACAGCTGCTTGGGGGTAAATAAGAATCTTTTATATCCCCTTTACATATACAATAGCCAATCATTATGATAGTGAGTGAATAAAAACAACTAAAACCCAACTGTTACATTTTATTGTGGAAATTCTCATATACTCCACTGTAAACTAATTGGGACAATCAGTGTTTATGGTTTAATACTTTAATTATGACAGCAGTTAATGAGGATGAATGGGCATCAGTTTCATAGTTATTTAAAACATTTGGCCTATGTATTAGTAAATTAACGTTTTTAATTTTTGCCTTTAAAGCCGTTTTTAATTATTGTGGTTTAATATGTGATGCATTTAATTAAAATGTGTGTGTTTACATTTTCCAAAGATAGCTGGTACTTCATCATTTGTTGGTTCACATGGTCTGAGGCTATTCTAAATTTGTTTGCAGAGTATGAACAAATTCAGGTGGAAAAAACATTAAAGAATCCCATATTTGTTTGTAAAATGTACAGGGTTTAAGCTTTGTGCGTAAACACTTTTTTGTTTTCATCTGTGGCTAATTCATCGGACCATACAAACACAGCCTCCCCCTTTCATTCCTTCAACCACCTTCTTGAAAAAAGTTGGCAAGTATTATTTGCTCATATCTAAGAACCTGTTGATATCCAAGTCTTTCATTTTGTTTGAAAGTAGGTGCGTTTCTCCTTCCGACCAGAAATGTGGGCTGGTCTTGTGGGCATGCATCTTTACCCAATGGCCTTGCAAACTGTTGGCTAGTTGGGCTGTGTACAACACACAGAGCTAACCATTAATGAACAAAAGGCTGTGTGTTGCAAAACTGAGCATAGCGTTAGCTCAGGCAGGACACGATGTCAAGCTCAGCTCACATCCCAGCTACATCAACTGATCTCTGATTGATGGAAGGCAGTCAGCTGATAGATCACATGATTCCTTTCTATGCAACCACTTGGTGAATCTCATTCAGGGCGCCCTATTTAAACTGCTCTGGTCTGCCTACTGTTGCTGCTTCCTCTGCGGGTTCCTCTTTGCAACGCGCCTCCACCCCAGCTCCTCGTTTTCATGCTGTGTCTGACTTATCAATGTCATTTCTGTTTGTCATTGATGCTGCTCTGTTCTGTTCCTGGGGGGGGGGGGGTCTTTGCTGCTGCTCTCCCTGCCTTAGGCTTTCCATGTAGGCGTATGGAAGGGCAGAGAGGTGTGCTCTCTCAACCTTACGCTTTCTATGTAGGTGCGTGGAAGGGCAGAGAGGTGTGCTCTTTCCACCTTGGGCTTTCTACGTAGGCGCGTGGAAGGGCAGAGAGGTGTGCTCTCTGCCTTAACGCTTTCTACACAGGTGCGTGCAAGGGCAGAGAGGTTTGCTCTTTCCGCCTTTGGCTTTCTGCGTAGGCCTATGAAAGGCAGAGAGGCCCCAGAGCAGAGCCATACCTCGTTTGCGCATGGAGGGGCAGAGAGGTGTGCTCTCTCCATTTTAAGCTTCCTGTGTAGGCCTAGGAAAAGCAGAGAGGACCCAGAGCACCATACCACCAAATATAATACTGGAAAAGGAAACAAAGTTCTTTTGGGTAAAGTGGTCCTCACTGAACTGCGGTAAAAAAAAAACCAAAACAAACAAAAAAAAAAAAAACAGCTGAGATGTATATTCTAAATGCGCTATATACATGTCTAAAGAATATTTGGAAAACCTGAATAATACCAGCATATCATTGAGAAAAAAGGACAATTAACAGAATATGCTGGATGTGACTCATATCAATTTCAGAATATTGTCATATTCACAATAATAGTGGAATATTAGTGTGCATGTAAACACAGTCACTGTTTTGTGTGCAAATTACAGGCAATAGTGACCTGAAACTCTCCTCCAAAAAGGAATTAAAGGTTTGCAATGCACCATGATAAAAAATTGAGTTAAATCATGTCCATGATGTCATTACAGTTTGCTTTTCCACATGTACGATTAATGCCGAGGTGGTTTGTTCCGTTACTCCTCAAGGTCCTGCTTTATGTTAGCTACACTGTAGATACGAACTACTATCTGTTTTGAGGATTCATATGAATTAGTCTCTTAAAACTAAAAGGCTCTGATTACCGTGTGGCTGTGATATTTGTGTCTTCTTTTATCAGCTGAGAATTTTCCACGTCTCTTTAGCTTTAGCTTCTCCCCTAAAGCCTATTATAGCGTTGATGATTTTGTGCATTCTTTTATATATTCTTATATTATCTCTTGATTTGATCCATTTTCTACGCTTTGTTCGCACCTTTTTTCTGAAAGCTATTAAAATCAATTTCACCTGATGTGAAAAAAGTGAGGGAGAAGTAATATGGTCATTACACAGATAACTTTCTGCCTCTAACTTTCTTTAAGGCAAGTCACTGAAATGGTTCAGTGCATAAACCTCAGCCAAAAAGAAATTGCTTTCTTGTTCAGAAACTGAAAGGATATAATTCAACTGACCAAAAGCCTAAATGCAAGAGATTAGATCACCATAAAGATCCCTGCCTCAAAGAGATGAACACCTCCCTGCCAACACCGAGGACACAGAAAAGCCCGAGATCTGTCTAAATCGCTCTCTCAATTATCATAGCAGAAAAGCTACAGGAGGACTCAAGGTCCTTGGATGATAAAGATGTCACAGTAAGAGTAGCTCAAGTCACCAAGTGCAATGAATTGAATTTTATTCATGACAGTGGTGCTGGAACATACAGTAAAAGACTATCAAAGTCATGTCAAGTACACAAATGTAGGTCTAACTTCCAGTACCACACACCCTCAGTTACAGTGCAGGAGGACAGTGCCACACATAAAGCAATAGATGATGCATTTCTGGGTCCAGTTTATTGTTTGTTGTGTTTTTCACTACTCCTGTCGTCAGATACTTATCACATGACTTCACACTGAGCCATTTCTTGTATGGCAACAACAGCAGACATAAGGTGTCTGAGAGTTTCGCACTATAAATAGTCTTTTATGACGCATAATTTCCTGATGAGTAAATATAGCTGTGTTCACTCTCCACCACAATGTCATTCTTGATTCTACTACCAGATGAAGTGAGGAATTTTCTTGTCTAAATAAAGTGGCTTTAATTAAATGACACAAAAATCTAAACAATCATGTATCACATTGTATGATGTCGTAAATCAGAGTCTGACAGTGGAAACATATGTCAAACATGTGGGAACAAATCTGGTTAATAATCAGCTTAACCTACCAACAATTACATGCTCATATTTAATATTTAATATCAGATTATTGTTAATTAGCATTTCTGAAATATCCAACATGTTAACATGCTAAATGACAGTTTGTTAATATCCAACAGCTGTTAAAAATCATGTCGATTATGTGAGGCACTTTAAAGACCCTTCACACCCCACACAGGTGTTTTCACTTACTGTGCTTGATTAGACCTCGTGCCAGGACTGTGGGGCTGTGTGCCGTCCTTGATTGACATCTGCTTCGTTCATTAATGCAGAACAACCAGAGGAGACTCCAGGAAGTCACTGCACCGCAGGAACTAACCAGGGAAGCTGTTTCCTCCTACTTTCAGTCATTTATGATTAATGAACAGATGAATAAGAACATTTACTTACAATGTTGAACTATTCCTTTAAGTTGTGTGATTCGGGCTGCCCCCCGATAGTCACCAAACGTTAGTCGATCAGAAAGGTCATTAGTCGGCAAGATTTCATTGGTCGTTTAGTCACAGAAAACAAACATGAAACGCTAGTAGGAGCTGCACCTTGCCAAAATAAATCCAAACCTATATGACTGGACCATGTGGGAATTTAATTTGAAAGGACAGCAACAGGAAGTGGCCACGCTCAGCAGTCAGACAGGAGTCATGTTACAAACCAGTCACAGCCGACAGAAATCTTTTGCTTCTTCTGTAAATATTCAGTCTGATAAATATGGAAAAGTTGATCATGTTAGTGCAGGGCTACCCAGAGCTTTACATCTGTCCCACAGACGACAGGCCTACACACTTAGAAACAGCGCCTGGAGGAAGATCAGCTCTGTACTCAGGATTTCAGGTAAACAGACTATACGTAGGTGGTTAAAGATGCAGCATTTGTATGGCCTCAAATTTCCAGGGCTGGTACCTGCAGTTATTCCACAGGCTAGTTAATAACATGTCGGGCAGGAAATCCAAAGTGTGGGATCATTTTGAGAAGGTGAAGGACGAACCCAAGGTGATATACAACCATGACGTATCATCTGAAACATGGAAGTAGCTACATGCCCATTAGCCCACAGCGTCATTAACAGGCAGCTTGCTCAGTGTGTGACGTGCACTTGTAGATAAAATATAGGCCTATATTAATGAAGGTTCATTAGTACGGTTTTGTATTTCTCTGTAATGTAGCACAGTGTTAACAATGTTACTGATACTATTCTCTCTCACACCTTCAACTCAAACCATTGTGTTGCCCCGCTCAAAATATATCATTTAAATAGTAAATTTATATCGTAAACATGCAGGTGACTAGTCGACTAATGGCCCTAAATGATGACTACTGGTCGACGAGGAAAATTCTTGGTTGGGGGCAGCCCTAGTCATTAGTATGTCCAGTGGTCGAATTGTTAATTTTTAACAAGGGGGATGCAATACAGACAAAAACATTTTAGAGTATAAATAAGAGTAGTTCAGAAATAGCTGTGAAAATTAATCTTAGAGTCACTCTTATCCTATAGACATTTCCTTAGCCAGTTACAATTTGTCCTTACCTGTGAAGCCTTGGGCTTATAATTGGTGCTGCTGTCAGGTCCCTGTCCTGATACCTGCCTGGTTTCTCCCTGTCCCTCTTCTATCTATTGCAATGATATAGATAATAAATGTGCAAAGCAAAATTTATAAATACACAGTCACTTTTGTGCTCTAGATATTTTCTCTCAGCCAGTTATAATCTCTCCTGTGAAGACCCTGCATGATCATCCTTGCTAGCCTCTGGTCCACTGTCTCCTCCCTGACCCTGCTCTTTCTATTGTGGCAATAAATATTTAAAAAATATGTGCAAAGCAATAGTGAGCACAAGTTCTTATTAAGGAGGAGTGGGTTTTTTTCCTAGAATGAAACTAGCTAGCAAGCGATTTAACGTAAGTAACAATAACATTAGAATTCTTGTTAACTAGCTTAACTTGATATATTGGCATCTATTAATTAGTCATCATTTAGCTAACATTATCTACATGCAACAGCATTACTCAACTTACACGGTTTGTTTGGAAGAAACTGTGCAAGGTTTTTTGCTTCTTGCTGGCTGGTTTGCTGAACATAGTTAACACAGAGGTACTGCCCAGCGGCACACCTCTCATCTGTGTGCGCGATTGATAACAACATGACAGCGTGTGTCTGCCACCTGGCGCTGCCTACACATGGTGTGTTTAAAGACAGCTCGGAAAAGCATGTTACCACATGTTAAAAACGAATTGAACAGTTGTAACGGCTGTAAAAAGTGCGGGGGACGGAGGGCACAGACACGGGAAGTGCGGGGGACATGTCCCCTGTGTCCCTCTCTCAAATTATGTCTGTGCACACACAGATTATAGATTAACAAGGGGGATGGTTTTTGGTCAAGGTTAACAAAGGGGATGCTTTTTGGTCAATTTTCTAACAAAGGGGATGGCATCCCCCCTCATCCCCCCTCAATTTGACCACTGCGTATGTCCCAACTGTATGCATACTCAATGTAGCAGTACAGGGCAGCTACAGCACATACTGACAGTAAAACAACTTTAATCTGAGCTTGACTGTTTTTATCAAATATGGTGTTTCAGATCTAAGAACAGCAAAGTTGTCTATGCAATTTTTATCCAAACAAAAATTTGGTTTTCTGGTGTGCGAGCAATATTACTGTCACTGACTGTCTAACCACGGATAGATCAGAGCACCTCTGGTTGTGACACAAGATGCAGTCTGAGAGATAAAATATAGCACTGTAATGTATGATAACAGTGAATGTAGCATCAAATGAGAAGTTACCGATAAAGGGCATCTGTCACTCTCTCTCAAACACACACACACACACACACACACACACACACACACACTGTAACATACCACACACAAGCTCCTTTTTAAGATGAAGCTTTAATCCAAAGGGTTTTGACATCTCCGGCTGCAGAGAAAAAATATGCCGTTATATGATGTTGGACTTTGTTTATTTCTCATTTCAAATACAAGGTGGCTTTTTCCTTTTAGCAGCAGAGGGGAGAAAATCAATAGGCAGAATAATGATGCTGTTGTCTGTGCTGCTTCCACGCCTTTACATTCACTGTCATCAATTTACGACACAGCCTTTAGACCTCAACCTCGGTTTTTATTCATCTGCTCTCTTATTTATTTGTAACAGCTGCAGGTGTGGGGGCGAGGGAACGTGTGTGTGTGTGTGTGTGTGTGTGTGTGTGTGTGTGTACGTGTATGAGGTGGAAGAAGCAGGAGATGGCAAGAACATGAAGAAACTATTAGAAAATTAGAGAGGAGGAGGAGTAGGAAAAACGAGAGGAGGTGTGTGAGAGAGAGAGAGAGAGAGGAAGTGAGAGATCACAGAATATAAAGCGTCTTATGAGGTGAGATTTTCTGACAGACCTTTTGAACGCGCTACATAACTGAAGCTACAAGCAGGAAGAAAAAGCAGGAAGGCTTTGGTTCAAGAGGTTGGCTAGTGGTCCTCCTGCTTGCCAGCCTGTATAATGATGGGAAAAGAGGAAATGTTCTTACTCCGAGCCGAAGATAAAAGGATTTGTAAGGGTATGTAAGTACAGAAGAGGAGTCGAGAGAGCGATCAATAATTAATTTACTTTCAACAGTCAAGGGCAATTAACACGCTTTTTTGCCCATTACCCGCCTAAAAGGCCCGACTCTGTGGCTCTAGCCCATAATCTCGCTGACCATTGTCACAATCGAGGATTACACAGCTAACAAATCGATGCACACACACGCACAGGCACAGAAAACACACCCGCTCCCCTAAACACTGGAGACTTGGATTAGCAGCAGTTTTGTATAGTTACAAATGTCGAACATGCAGGATTTTGTTGCATTAACCTCCGTCTCGAAGAACAGGACGGCTGAGCGGCTCGCTGCTTGTTTGCACAAACAATGAAGGGCCTCTGTGATCCATCACAAAAATGCAATTGCTAAAATGTAATAGCCTATCAATATCTGATGTGGCCTGAATATTTAGAGCAGAATGCGGAGAGTCACTGCGGTGTGACCGTATGTGTCCAAGTACAAACACATTTTTGGGGGGCTGAATGGACTTTTTGCATGGATACTGGCTGCAGGGTGTGTTGGAGTCTGAGAGAGCTTCCCTTTCAGGATAATGAATCTGGGCCAGCCAGTGGATGTTTCACTCTGTCTCTTCTTTATTTACACTGACTCCCTATATGTTCCTACCGCTGCCTCCCCTACTGAAAAGGTCTACACATTCAAGTATGTAGTTTCATTTCAACACTGCTGGAGATCCACATGAAACACAGGGGTGGGGGGTCCACTTAATTTTTATGCATCAATATTTTATCAAAAAAAAGTCTTCTGCTACTTTGATGTTTTTTTATTACGGGGGCACGAATGAATCACTCCACCCAAACTCTATGCCTATGTCAAGGGCGTAGACAAATGCACATTAAAAGGGGGTTTGGGGTCCTCCCCCAGGAAATTTAGAGTATGTTACACTTCAATGCATCAATTTTTGCTGTATCTGCATTCATTTTTGGTGGTAATATCTTTCATTTTGTCAAAATAAAAGTGCCCCCCATATCATCTTGTTTTTATTGAGGGGGACAAATGCACAAACGGGGGGTTTGGGTTCCTCCCCGAGAATATCAAACATCTAATTTCCTGCATTCTGGTTAACTTTAATGCATCAATTTAGGTGGAAATGTCTTCAGTTTTGTCAAAATAAAAGTGCTGAACTACCTTCATGTTTTGCACATGTCTACATAAATCTGAATCTACTCCTATGTCAAGGGCACTGGTTTCATGTCAACACTGACGGGGACACATATGAAATAACGGGTTTGGGGTCTTCCCCTAGGATTTTCTTTTTTTTTTTTTTTTTTTTGCATCAAAACACTTAATTTCCTGCATTCTGGTGAATTTTTATGCATCGATTTTTGCCTTTTTTGCATTAATTTAAGGTGGAAATGTCTTCTGTTTCATCAAAATAAATGCTACTTTAATGTTTTTATTGGGCGGTACACGAATGTATTTGTTGTATTCCTGCCCCCCAAAATATAAGCTTATATTTCATTTAAACTTGTGGTTTTTTTATCACTGTATAATAAAGATGGATGACATGATGACCCCCTGGTGGCTGGCTGCAGTATAGGTCATAATCCCATTTGCAGATCACAGCACTGGTAAATGTTTATCTGTAAAAACAAACTTCCTGCCGACCTCTGCACCCTTCTGTGTGTCAGCTCTGGTAGTTAGAAGCTACGCTCCTCCAAGTGGTTACTTTGTAATGTACTGTGGGTTTTAACAGATCTGGGGGAAAATGCATTCTCCTACTCTGCAGCTTGGACGTGGAACAAGCTCCAAAAAGATCTTAAATTAGAAACACTTATATCCATCGATGAATTTATGGGCATCATAAAGAATGTGGTGACAGAGACATGTGCTTGTTTTTCTGCAAAGGCCACTAATGTTTGAAAAGTCATTGTTTTATTGTGGAGTTTTGTATTATATGTTGAATTTGCTGCATTTTAAATGTGTTTTGATTGGCTGCTACCTCAGCCAGGTCTCTCTTGTGAAAGAGATTTTCACTCTCAATGGGACTTTGTGGTTAAATAAAGGTTAAATGAAACATAAATAATAATTCTTATCACGCTGGTCTGTTCAAGTGTTCGTTTTACTTAGAAGTTTTGTTTTAATTAGTTATTTGATGGCATAAAAAGGGGGTTTGATGTCATGATTGACAGCTGTGTGAGCCAATCAATGTGCTAACGATCCATGGTGCTGTCCGTGGCTGGTCAGACGGATGTTTGGGTGGGAACATGATACCACAGATATTGCTACTGCGCAGACTCTAGCTCCAAATTATGTAATGAGGACAAGATGGCTGTAGCCGTATCCAGGATATTTTGGCTTCAGTTTTGTACAGTGGGAGTAAGCAAAGATGCATCATCCATCTTTATTCACGGTCTAGGGGGAGGACACATATGTTATATGAAACAGGGTAATTTTGAGCATTAAGTACCTGAATTTCCTGCATTCTGGTGAATTTTTCTGCATCATTTTTTACCTTTTCTGCATCAATTTATGGTGGAAATGTATTTAAGTTTAGCAAAATAAATGTCCTCTCCTAGTTTCATGTTATTATTGGGGTTGGGGGGCCAAACGCACACGTCCTAATTATAGAGGGGAATGTGTCCCCCCCAAGTCATCTATGTACATGATAACTGTGTGTGTGCTGAATTACAATACTCCATAAGTCAATTATGTCCTATACTCTGAAGTATTAGTCCTCTGAGATCGTCATCATAAGCTCTCACAGCCAGTGAATGATTTTCTAGATACAGATCTCCACTCCACTCACTCTGCTGCGTTCATCAGCATTTCTCATATAGAATATGTTGCCAGGGAAACACCATTTACGCATGATGAGCTGACCTCAGAGTCAAGATCAAACTCTGCCTAAGAAGCATATTTCAGCAGCTCAGTATTACCTGATGTAAATGTGGTGCAGATTTTTTTTTTTAAACTGGGTCAGAAAACCCAACTTGTCCAGGGAGGCAGACTCAGAGATGGATGATACCCAAAGCTTTGGGGAATAGATTTAACATAGACCAGATTCTGGAGCTGTGACACCAGTGATTACTGCTGAACCGACAGGAGGGAAAGCTCATTTAACTAAGTAACTGCCAGGGGATCTTTTTCCTGCCCAAACTGAGCATGTGTACTGAAACCGACGAAGGGGAATGAGATGCTTTTTTTTTTTTTTTTCCCAAAAACAACTTACTCGCTATGTTACACACATACGCATTGCCGTTTCACCAGATGGGTCAGAGCACAAAGCTGCCAAGAGCAGGTAGGAGTTCATTGTCTTGCTCAAGGACAAATCAGCATGGATGGAAACATTGCTCAGAATATGGAAGAATCTCTGTTTATTTCTCCGGTATAATAAAGACCTGAGGTTGTTTGTTTTCTAACTACTTTCTACCCATTTTACAAAGTCTCATTCCTTCCCTCGGAGACTAATCAGATTTTGTTAGTGTTAATTACTGGCTGTTATTCAGAGGGACATTTCTTATTACTAGTGGCTCTTTTTCAGCAGGCATACAAAAATCAGTGCTATCGCATTTCATTACAGTACTTAATGCATATGAAAAAAGGCAAAAGCAAACTGTAAGACCGATTTTGTGGATACACTTGGTTAATGATATGAGTAAAAGTCTGCACTGCAGAGGAAATTAAAGACTGATTTCTAACATTTAAGATGATTTGTGGGTAAAATATCTGAACTAATTAAAGGATTTAAAGACAGACTCAATGAAGAAGCTTCTTACACTCTTTATTGAGTCGAGATCTATAGAGGCTTGGCCCTGGGCTGCTGACGTGTTGAAGGCTGACTCATAGTATTTTTTTCCGCACTTTGTACTTCACCAGTGTGCGATTTATTTTTTCTTTTGTCATGTAAGTTGTAGCATGATGTTTGTCTGCAGCCTGCTGATTATGATGCTGCTTTCTTGGCCTGCTCTCGAGACAAATGTATTTTTAAATCAATAGGACTGCCTGGGCAAGCAGTGGAAGCATACATAAAAAATAAAGCAGCTCTCCAACACAAAATCACTTATAGGGAGCAATACTGCAGTTATTTTGAATCTAGTGGACCTCACAATGAGCTGAACAGACAAAGGTTGGTATTGAAAAATCCAGGAAAGTATCGGAAGTAAACAACACGCTGTTACGGTGGCTCCCTACATACAATACGTGCATGTTTGCTGTCCTCAGAGGTTTCTCCTTTTACCACTTTCGATGTTACATCACCTTTAGAGATGCCCAAATAAAAACCATTTTATTGATCCCAGTACCTGACCTTGTGTATCAGCCGATAAAGTATCGATTTTGATACTGCTGCCCGGAAACAAAAAGACATCCTGTATGGATGTGAATTGATCGCTATCATTGTTGTACGGCATGACTCAGGCTGAACCTTTATAAAACATGTGGACCAGTGGATTTGTTCTTTTCGCGACAACCCAACACTAATGGAGTACAACAGCAAAAGGGCGGCCATGTCACATTCCATTCGGTACAGTAAACCCTATTTCCACCAAACACTTTCAGTATGGTACCTTTGGAACCAACAGTAACCCTTCAGACATGGTACCTAGACCCTAGAGTTTCCACCGCACACAGTACTCTTTCATGCGGGTGGGGTTGTTGTCACTCACTGCTCCGTCCAACATTCACTGTATTTCCTCATCAGCAGTGACACCGTTGAAAGTCTTGTTTATCGTCCACAGAACAAGGCTGAATGCCGACATTTTCATAACAAAACTGAGCAGGCACAGTGAGAGTCTCTCTCCATGGGATATTTAAAAATAGAAGGTTTATACATTTAGTCCTTCTTAGGAAAACTCAGGGTTTGACGTTGATTAGCTGAGTCGATTTAGAAAATCGGCAATCTTTGCTGCAGTGACTGTCAGCAGGCAGCAGTGCGTCGCAAGATGGCAGAAGACACAAAGCAGTCATCAGATTCAGGTATGAAGTTTCATGATGAGCCACACAGACGAATTGAAAATTAAGTTCAACAGCATTACAATGCATTGTATTCTAACTCACATTGATTTGCCATGCTGTGTAGTTATTAATCAATTTCCCTTTTTAGCAGATTTCAATTACATGAATGATAATTTATGTTTATCAACTCTACGCAGAAGAAAGACTTAATTACACTTAATTGCAGCTGTTTCTTGGTGCGTGACAGCCGTGTAGGCGCACAAGCAGCTGTCCGCATGTAAGCACCAAAGAGGGACGGCCGTCGAGGACAAGCATACTGTACTCTCACGCTACAACTCAGTGAACTGCCATATAGATTAGCTTACAGTGGCTGTTCACTTCATTGAGCAAAGTCATTTTGCAAGCACAGATACACTTAGTCCATCTTTGTGGTGCAGGGCACAGGCAGCTGACTAACACTACTGCCAGGCTCTGGATTAAAGACATATTAGTGTTTGCTGTTTTACAGTCTGTTCACAGAGGAGGCTGAGATATCTGTGAAAGAACACGGCTAATTTTACCCTACTTCACACATTAGGTTTATTTGTGATTAAAAAAAATATTCAGGGTCTGTGATTAACCATTACTGTACTGCTGACACACACAAACAACAAGAACTATTGTGGCATCTTCGACAAAATTAACAATGAAGTGCGACACTAAGAAGTGCTTGAATGAACTGAGATCTCAGAGCACGAGACACGGGCAGCACCGACAGCAGCACCAGAAGCTGAGCCTTGTTTGGGTAGCAAAATGCCTTCTGCATACTTGAACATGGCTCTGTTTGAAGCAATTATGAGTGTAAATATGAGCCACACATCCCAGTGCTGGCTGCTTTTAGCCCTGCAGCCTTTCCATTTCCAATGAGTCAAGAAAAAGTTCAATTTATTTGCGAAGCCTTTGCTATCAAATAAGTCTGCCACAAAGTGGTTTACAGAACAAAGCACATCAGTGCAGATTAAAACGAGACAAACACGGGGAAGAAGAAGCAAAGTGCACATTTGGGGCGAGGTTCACAGGCTTTACATCGTTTCAAATCATCTGCTTTAATACCAAAATCAATTCACAGTAACAGATGTAACAAACCACATGAATGTTGTTTTGATAGAGTAACTGTGACAAATATTTGTTATGCCATGTCTATTTTAGTTTTGAAATGTAGATGTCACTAGGAATACCTGTAAAGTCGCCTGGCTTTTCTTCTTCTAGAAATCCTCAATGATATTGCTGCTCGGCCAAGCGGTCACAAATGTCCATACATGACATCTCAAGTATAAGATGCAAGATGTGACTATCCTGACATGCACACCAGTAGCTGAATGCTTCCTCAATTAAAATTTTGACTATTAACATTGTTATGTAAAGGTCCAGTGTGTCTGATTTAGGGGGGTATACTGGCATAAATGGAATACAATATAATAAGTCTGTTTTCTTTGGTGTATAATCACCAAAAAACAAGAATCATCCAGTTTTCGCTACCTTAAAAAGAGCAGTTTATGTCTACATGGGGTGTCGGTCCTCATCCACGGAGTTCGCCATGTTTCTACAGCAGCCCAGAAAGGACAAAGCAAACACTGGCTCTACATAGGGCCATTTGTGTTTTCGCATCAGCCACTGTAGTTAGCAGCCCCTCCACGACCAACAAAGGGAGAAAAACACTGATTATTATTTATTTTATTTTTTTTAAACATGGAAGTGCTGTATTCTATTTTTCTACTGGTTTAAAATCACCAGGGTTCTCATTTATAAAACAGTGTGTAGGATCCATACTAAAAATGTAAGGACAGACAAAGCCCAAAAATGACGTGCCAAAAATATTCCACAGTTTCGACAACCAGGCTTCCACCTCACCATCTGCGTCTCCAATTTCCTGTCTCCGAAATGTTCATAAGCACAGGTCAAAGTTTCTCCCGTCAACTCTGTTTATACAGATCACAACTTTTCTATGGGAAGTGGCGTACGCCTCTTTCAGGCCTCATTTTGTGTGTATGCAATGTTTACAGATGAGACCCCAGGTCCATCTGTTTTGGAGAGGAGGAGACTTCTGCGGATAATTTAGCTCCTGGTAAAAACTTCCTGAACCTCCGGATCTTAAGTTATCAGAGGGAAAAGGTGTGCACACATTAGCAGGTGCTGGGCTAGCAGCCTTACTCTGATGAGCCGAACGTCAGAGAAACACCGATTTGTGATGTAAAACTGCTTTATGCAGTGTTTTTATCAGTTTAAGTTATTTGTTTTTGGGGTTAGGAGACCTCTGCGGATAAAATGGCTCACAGTAAAAACCTCCTGAACATCTGGACCAATTTATCAGAGAAAAATAGATGAGCACACGTTAGCAGTCGTTGCAGACAGGACAAACAACACTGGAGAAACACTGATTTATAATATAAAACTGCTTAATTCCATATTATTACTAGTTTAAATCACCAAGTCTGTTTGTTTTAAGAGGAAGAGACCTCTGCAGATAATTTGGCACGTCATAAAAACCTGAAACCTGAACTATGGACACTGAAAGAACATCAGAATTTTAGCAGGTTGCAATCTGCAAACTTCGTCGCTAGATGCCTCAAAATCCCCTTAAATTTTACACACTGTTCCTTTAAATAAACCATGATTCAGAACTCCATATTCTCAGTTTATTAGCATATAATTCAGATTTGGGGACTGTCTGAGTCATATGTCAAAGGTCACCAGATGTCATACTGCAGATGTTGTATTAACAAAACACGGTGCTGTTGACTGCCAAGTAGCAGAATGATTATGTGGTATATAAGCATATTTATGAGACTAATTGATGAAGCGAAACATGAATACATAATCAAAATATTGCATGACAGTGACAAATAGTAGTAATCCATGTTCATGTGAAAATATAACAATATATCTCATACAAATGCCCATGTACTACTTCTACCAGAGGAGAGACAGAACTCCATGCAGCTTCTTTCTGCTTGTTGCACTGATCTGAAAGCTTTACCACATGCAGTGTGAAGCCCAAAGCTTGTGTGTGTGTGCACACACAAACGTGTCTGTGTGATATGAAGGCTCCCTATATACTATTAAATGAGTGGATTCCTCCCTCTGGTTCAGACAGAAAGGTGACAAGATCATTATTGACTCTAGGACACGGTCAGCAGCGCCGTGGATAATAGCCTACCTACTGAGCCTAGCTTAAGACTCCACAGAGGCAGCTGCTGGTGAGGTACTGCCAACGAGAAATAGTTAAGTGACACGTCCATCACGAGGCACAGAGGGAATCAGCACCTCCTGCAGATTCAAAGAACTATCTGCAACCTCTTACGCCGCAGCCTAGTCCGGAGTGGTGTCATGTCACTGGGTTTATAGCTCCTGCACTTGTGCATAGGAGGTGGTACAAAAACATCAGTCAAGTAGAGGGTGCACGGCTTGACTCTCCCTGTCCCCTTTTGTGCACCGTACAGGGGCTGGTGAGCAGGAGGTTGACAGTTGCCTCAGGCGATAGGGGGGGAATTGTAATGTGGATTTTTTTTTTTTTTTTTTTTTGGGGGGGGGGGGGGTAGTATATAAATAAATAAGACACACAGCTGCTATTTACAGATATCTTCTTTCCCTAGTGTGTGCAACAGACACAGTCACTGGAATCCCAATTTCCTCCACCAAAACGTTTGTGGAGGACTGGAAGAGTGGAGGCTCGAGTCAAGTGTGTAGCTATACTGCCTCCCTGTGGACGGTTTGTGAAAAGAAAAGAAAACCACTGGCACAACCACACAAGGATGTACACTGTTTCATGAATTATTATCTACACCAGCAAAGGTGAGTTGAGATATCTGAACTGACAGATGCTCAGAGTGCAGTAAGGGCCTGTTCTTTATTTCTCAGAGGAGGGGGTGGCTAGGAAGTGTCATGATTGAAAGTTAAAATTTAATTGCTGAAAAATCCTGAAGAAAAATGTTTTATTAAATCTTCTCATGCATGCTTTTAAGTGCAAATAGTATACTGTCAGCAAAATTTTAAATAAGACATGTAAAATAAAGTCATTTTGATCAAATGTCAGTATTTTAAGCTTAGATTTGGTTACATTTTTTTTCTGATGGAAAAGTTCATCCCACATCATGTGTTCAAGGACCATCAGGGATTTGAAAATCCAACAATAATTTTATGATTTCTTAACAATTTCGTGTAACAATACATGGTGTTTTTGGCAGTTTTTAAAGACAATATGCCTTCTGAACCTGCTGCTTTAAAGATCAGTGGTAAAATAATAACAAAATACAGCCGTTTAAAGTTTTATGCCCCTCTCCTAGGCCAAGATAAAAACACAAGTCTCTCCCCAGTGCTTAAAACAATATTTGACATGCCTCCACCTCTTTGCACCACCCCCTCCACTCTCATAAATAACAAACAGTCCCTAAAGGAATTGTTCTCCAAGTCTGCTGGGAGAGAAACTGCAGAGAGGCCTGACTTCAACCACACAATATGTCTAAATTCAAAATGCAGACTGTGAACAGTGGCATAATGAAGTTACACTGGGCCCCAGTGCACACTGTTATGTGATGGGCCCTGGTGCAAACCATTGTGCAGGTATTGTCTTGACACAAATAGAGACTTGACATTAGACAACATCAGCATACATATTAAATCATCACTGCATAGCTGACACACATATCAGAGCAAGTAAGAAATGAATCATTTAACTGAATGGTTTTCATAGTGTATTTACAGTTCTTACAATACATACTTATAAGCATATCATTTTGTTTTAGATAGCTACTGACTATTTAAAAAATAAAAAATAAAACCATGACACAGACCAGATCGCTTTTAATGACATATGCAGCTTTTAGTCAGGTCTTTTAGAGTATTTTGATTTTTCTTAGGAATTAGTGTTATTATAAATTATTATTATCTCCCTTTTTCCAAGAATAATGATAATAGTACCGTCTTATTTTATTTTATTTTATTTATTTTTTCCTGCTTGTATTTATATATGTAATACTTTATCATCTTATACGATATTTTATGTTTGTCATGTATGATGTATCCTAAGCACGTTGAGTTTACACTTATCGTGTGAAATATGCTTTATAAATAAAGTTGATTTGACATGACAGTCTATCATTTATCTTTGAACACAGGTATATGTCCAAGGTGGCAATCTGAATCACTTGCAAGGGCCTGCCCTCTCTACGGGCCCCTCCACCCAAGGGGCCCCAGGGCAACCGCTATATTTACGCCCTGAGCATGAGCCATGCAGGCCTTGTCGCCCAACACCAGTGCCCATAATGTTCTTGTGGTCAGAGAAGAAACAGTACTTTACTCAAGTAGTAGCCTACAAGTTGTGTAAAAAATCTACTTGGATGAAAGTATGTAGGTCATATGAAAATTGAAGAACATATTTAGGCAAATACTGTGCATTAACATGTCAACATACAGCCTCCATATCACACCACAGTCCTTATGTTCAAATCAACACCTCCTTGTCTGCAGACACTTTGCAGCCTGTGCGCACAACTGATTATAATGATACCAGAAAAGAGGACAACACTCAGAACATAACACAAACGTGACAGCAGTAAATAAAAAGGACACCACAGCGGGTGCATGATTAAGCCACACGCTTCTTATATAATTAAGAGCAGAAAGCATCACCAAAGCAAACAAGAGAGTCTAACGATGAAAACTCCTCAGCAGCAGCAGCCACAAACACACACATATGAAACACATGAGAGCTGCAGTTTGTGTACAACGCTTGTGCACGCACGCACACACACACACACACACACACACACACACACACACACACACACAAACACAGTCCTCTGGAGAGTTAACAACCATCACAATTAGTGTGTTATTGTACTCACCTGTCTGAAGGGCTTTCTGTGAGTCTGGTGCACCGTGAAGTCCTCCAGTGTGCTCCAGGTTCAACCCACGACTTCATTACCGGTCCGTAGGCTAATAACCGGTCCACTCATCCTCTCTGTCCCACTGAGGCCTGGAAAGTTTACACACATGTTGGGCTGAGTGAAGCTCTGCGGTCACGACGTCGCAGATAAACAGTTATAAACATGAGAGAGGCCTCACACACCTTTCTGAAGGCTGAAGCTCCTCTGTGACCGGAGAAACCACCATGACGGTTTTAGCAATTAGCATGTTAGCCACACCCCTGATGCACCTGTTAATCACGGGTGTGTTATTTCAATAGTAGGTCACTTAGCATGCTCGCCCGCCAGGTGGAGCACTAGAGGTCGAGAAATATACTGTCAGAAACTGAGTACAATATCCATAACTATGTTTTCATTAGTGTAAAATCACCTGAAAATAAGAATTGTCCTGTTTATCCATTCAGTAATACCTACATACCGAAGTCAAGATGGCGCCTGTTCATTCCAATCCAGGCTTTTACCTTTAGCAAACAGTATGACGTTTTGGTGGGCGGAGCTTAGCTGGAGGTAAATCACATACTTCCCTTAGTATACTTCTATGTACTATACTATGTGTACTACTCATTGGGGTAGTGCGCAAATTTTCAACCAAACACAGCCATTGTTCACTCACCAGAAATGACTACAGCAAATTAGCTAGTTAGAAAACTAGTATGCGTGTTATCGTTGGCACTACCAAATCATTGCAGACTCCTAAATTAACCCAATAAACATACTGCTGGCTTATACCCGACAACAGTATAGTGGTGCTTAGTGCAAAAAACACATGTACAATGCAGCGACGTTCACAGTCGCACAGTCCTCGGCCGCCATTTCCAGTTTGAAAAGTGGTCCCTCCCCTTCAGCTACGTAGCCAAGATGGCGACCATTGAGGGCGAGAAGTGTCCATAGTTCCACACTCAGCTTCTTGACCATTTTGAGTGCACCATCCAGGTACTCATAGTGCACTGCATTTTTCCATACTTCTCAGTGTGAACGCGCTTATGTACTCAAAATATTAAGTGTAAGTACAGAGGTACACGATATGAGACACAGCACAACTCTCCACAGACATTAACTAGTGCTAGCTAGCAAGTTATGATGGCTTGACAACAGATAAAGGAGAACATGATGAAAGTGGTGCGTTCAGAAATATTCAGTCGGAGTGCCGGAGCGTACTCTGGCACAAACTGGACCGTTCGTAAATTCAGAGCGCTTTCTGAATATACCATTCCGTTATCCAGAGTTCTGCACTCTCAGCACTCTGTATTAATATTCTCAGAATATTTGTGGATACGGCCCCTGCCGCATACGCCAAAACAGTTTGTAGCTTCCAGGTTTACTTCCGAGGTATGCGGCCCACTGAATATGAGCAGTAGTGTTTCTCCTATTGTGATGACATCACAGATTTGGAAAACGCTTTTCTTGGCTTCAGGAAAGTTTTACCGCGATCAATCACATATTCATAGTAGAAAGAGTCATAATCGACCTTGTTTGCAGTTTGAGGTGTCCGGTAAACAGTTTTACAGACATCTCTTTCATAATGGTGGCAATGGGGAAAGTGGCCACTGGGATAAATTGGCTGCAAGGCTGAGTTGCTTTTCTGGGGGCCTGAGCAGGTTCTCTTCATGGATATATAAAGAGACCTGGATACAGCAGATTCATTTTTGAAACAAGATATTCAACAATCACATGAGGTCATGAGTATGTGGTCTTGTATAACTTCACCCTGCAAGATATTGAAATGATCAGCTGACCAAACAGCAAAAATGTCCATTAGGGGTCAACACTGCGACCAATCTCTTTCTCCAAGGTCACAGTGGCAATAATACAGCCAGCATTAAAGCTTATGTAAGCTCCAACATGCCTGTCAGCCCCGTATGGTTCACATAATTCACTTAGTATGCACATATGGGAGGAAAACATCATATACAGCATATCCTACGATTGCTTGTGAGCATGTGCTTTTGATCCATGCAACATCCAATGTAAACAGACATCAAAGTATTCTTTGATAAGATGGGCAGTAAACCCAAGCCTCTCACTGTAAAGTCACACATAGCAGCATTAAGTGTGACTTTACAGCAAGACGTGTTAGCAGCATTAGCTAAAAGCTAAGTGGGAAGTGACATACTCATTTACCCATTCCTCTGCTTCAACCCAGTTCTGTCCCAGTAGTGGGACCTGATTATTACAATTCTCTGAGACTTCCTGCTCTACTTAAACCCACCTGGGCCTGCTGCAACGTCAACAAGCTGCTTACATATTAATGAATTCATAGGCTAATTTTAAGCCTTAATACACACAATATCCGATTTTACTTTGGTAGAATTTTAATGGAGATTGACATGCTCCTTTACTTATGAAGGATCTGAGTAATACTTCTACCTCTGGCTAAAAGCCCAGATAAGCTGAGGAGTGCGTGCACCTTAAAGCAGCCACATGAGAACTAAATGTTTTTCTTGCATTTGCTTATCTTTTGCAACCTAAAGAGAAGTATCACATTCATGTTGCCCGTCATTTACAGGTGTCAGCTCTGGTTAGCGCTTCCATCTGTCAGGACATCAGGGTCATCAAATCCACACACCTCAGATGTCAGCTCTTAACACTAAAAGGTGTTAATTGGTGAAAAGGGGCCAAGACAGGAAGGGAAGATTTTTGCATAAATCAATACATACAGACGCTGCCAGTAGTGGATTGTGATCAGTCTGCATCATCGTCTTATTTAAAGCTTTGAAGTGGCAGGTAGATGCAAAGACAAGCGTGTGTAGGGTGAAATAAGAACTAATGCAACATGTAGTCAGAGTGTAAAACAACTGGCATCTGTTTTTACATCTCCTTGATGCTACAGCTGAAATATATTCTTGTAGGAGCCATTACATCATGAGAGAAACTAATCAAATTATCCATCAGAAGATGTTATTACATTATCAGACAGTTAATTACATTAACATATTTTATCACATTTTGTACTCATCTAGAGGGGTGTATAAATCTGAAACATAATTGCTTCATGTAACACGTACACACGCACACTGTGATACAATAAATGGACAAATAATCTCACTGACCTGTAGCAGGAGGGCGTCTCGTCTGAAAACAACTGAGGCCTGAAGGAAGTACTGTACCTGCAGTAAGTTAATTTACATTAGCTTATGTTACAGGCAAGGTTACCCACACTATGTTGGATTGCTTTTACGGTTGGCCATCTGTTAACGAGATACCCAGCACCACATAATCTTTACACATGCAGAACTAATGATAAATATAAGATATGGGATTTTACTGACCTTTAAGAAAACAGGATGTGTGTGCATCAATAAAAAACATTGAAACATCTAAAAATTTGTCTCAAGTTTGTTACTGAAAAAAGTCAAATAAATCTAAATACTGTTTTTAAGGGCTAGGTTAGATCTTCTAAAGTAGGGTTGAATGAGGTGCTTATCCATAGATTATTACATAAAGTAGATACATCACGACCCCGGCACGGAGAAGCAGGCTGGGGTCCAACAGGAAAGCTAAGCAATGTACTGCTGTGGAGTGGTCAAAACATGTTTTAGTCACCTAAAAATATCAATATTGGTTGAAGTGTATGTTATATTTTGAATAGTTTTAATGCTTTACCTGACAGTAGGACAGCCCCGCTGTCAGGGGGGGTCAAAGGATGAGATGAACTCAGCCTAAGGTCAAGAGGGGGCCCATGAGAAGGTCTATGGTTGACCTTTCAATGGGATCAAATACAACAATTTACTCACTGACTTATGTCACTGGAAAAAACAATGAGAAGATGCACCCAAGGAGTAATTTTTAGCAAATATAACCTGCTGAATTTGGCTCACTTTTAAAGCTACATGAAAGACACAGGTAACATATTAAACTAGAGGACTGAAGTCATCTATTGGTATCTTGTCGGAAAGGTGGCCAAATAAATCGCTACGCTAAACTTTGGCGTGGAAAAAAGGAAAACTGTGTTTTCAGATATTTCTGCATATAGGGGTCCCTAAACAGTCTTGAAATTGAGTTTGACTGGAAAACTGAGAGTAGACAGTCATTAACTCTTTACACTATTACAGTTCTGCACACAATTTGACTAATATTTAATTAAAGTACCCCTCCAGTTTGAATGAATAAATGAAGGGAAAGAAATAATTTGTTCCCTCCTGATTTGATCCTATGATTTAATACCTTGCACTTATGTACTCAATGTCTTCTCAACTTTTCTCTAATTATTTTCACAATCCATTTTACATTATAATGTTGTCCCCTGCTCATGTTATATATTCTTGTCAAAGCACACAGGACACACAGGAGCTGCTGGTCTACCACTGCCTCGATCAGTTATTTTGTTTGTGTTATTGTCTGACTAACAGTTTAGTTCAGATTCACCAGGGACACACGATAACACAAACAAACTAACCAATTGAGGCAGTGGTAGACCAGCAGGTCCCTTGTTCAGCAAGCTAAAATTACCATTTTTGTCAATGGAGTCTGGTGGCCCTGATGAGAGCATGCATGGAAGATCGAAGCCGTTCCCATTGGAGAGGGCCGTCTGACGAAAAGGTAAAGTGGTGAAATTATTGTCAGTAGAGCAGACACTTAAACTGTTACAGATTATTTTTGGTGGGGCTATTTTTAAGTGGTGTAAACACATTTTCTGTTTTGTTGCTGACCCCATCCACAGCTTGGTTTCCATGTTGGTACTCCTGCCACCTCTCCAAACTGGGGTTGTGCAGACAGATATCTACTGTAGGTAACACACGGACTATGGATAAATACCTCATACAACCCCACTTCAAAAATTCTGAACTATCCCTTTAAGTGTTTGATATTGTACCATGATTGACAATTTCTTTGTTGCCTCTTGTGTTGTCTCCGCTGACGAAAATAGCATCTACAATTTTATGTTCCCATCTACAACAGATTCTTTCTGAGGTCTGCAGAGTTGGAGTAAACGTTCAAAAGTGGCAAATAACAAAGTGTGAATTACAGACAGCAACACAACTAAAAAGGCTTTCAACAGAGGCTGTTTGTTGTGTTTTGCATCGCGAGGTAAACCCTTAACCTTACAAACCTCTCGAGACATTTCTGCGGCTCTCTCTTCTAATTTCCTCTGAGTTGTCTCTGGTGTGAAAATGTGCCTTGATTGATCGTGTCAATTACAGAGAGGCTAATTTCAAAGGAACAGGAAGGGCTGCGTGGCTATTGCTCTCAAGTAAGCAGTCAATGGATGTCATAGATTACTTTAAGCCCCTTTAAGTCCAACTGCAATTTGTCCAGCCTAATAAAGGTGGAGACCAGCTGAGACATAAATTACTGTAGCTGCAACAGAAATCCCTTTATCTCCCTTAAACTGCTAAGAAGCAAACAGACAAAAAATCAGATTACAAACGTACCACATACTGACAGTGTAACAAAGAGAGAAAGTACAGTAGATAGTGTTAGTGATGATCATTGTTTCAAACAGCCTCCAGAAAACGTGATTAACGCAGAACATGATTTCCACCTCCCATTACTCAACACAAGCTGAGAGTAAGTATTAAAGGAGTGATGGAGAGCTACTTGCAGATGCTTTGAGATATTATAAATTGCTGAGAAGCCTATTATTAGCATACATACAGAGCGTTCATAAAGCTGCGATGTAAGATTTAATGGTGTATTAATAACAGGCTCGTCTCATGTTTTCAGCTTTGAGTGTAATTATTCTCTGCTTGTAAATGCCATGACGATGATGGAAATATCCTCAAGCTTTTTTTTTTTCAAAGATAAGCATCTTTCTATAATCTTATCAGGTATAAATTGGGCTACTCAAATGATAACTTCATTTTTTCCCCCAAAATGGAACCTAGTTTTCCATGTTTTGTGCCTAAAAGACTACTAATATCATTTAAAAAAAAAAAAAACTGGTCCAATATTTAGTGAGACAAAACTGGCTGCAATTTGATCCCAGCAGGCAATTAAACACTGTCGATATACGTCCACTAAATGTGCTTGTTTTGGAGTCCGGTCTCTCTCCAAGGTCGTTGAAATCTGGCACTTAGGCAGTGCTTGCAACACAGATTTTCACCCATGAAAGGGGCGTTTGTGTTCCGCAAGATTCTAATGCCAAACCCTGTTCTTTTTTCCTAAACCTAGCCATGTATGTATGCTAGCGCCAGCATGCTAACACACTCACATTGGTAACGCTAACACTGAAGTTTATAAGGTGTAACGTTTGTCATGTTCACCATCCTAGTTTAGCATGTTAGCATGCTAATCATAAACAGTGGTAACAGTCTGTTTTCATGCACTGAGTGTACATATACTACTATATACTATACTGTACATACACTAATTAAAAGTAA
Organism: Epinephelus fuscoguttatus; assembly: GCF_011397635.1. Taxonomy (NCBI): domain Eukaryota; kingdom Metazoa; phylum Chordata; class Actinopteri; order Perciformes; family Serranidae; genus Epinephelus; species Epinephelus fuscoguttatus. The sequence continues at coordinate 11,636,506 of NC_064760.1, read as the reverse complement.
TGCTCTCCAATTCATATATAACCCACATAATCATATGCCAGTAATTTGGAATGAAGTAGTATAAAGAGCGAAAGGCCACGTAAGGAGGTAGGTTGGGGTGGTGGATCAGTCAAACCCCCCCCCTCCACAAGAGACCACTTTTCAGGACTGTGTGAAACCAAGTGAAGTTATTTTACAACCCACAACTTTTAAGTTGTTGAAAAGCGGTGCTTGGTCAGTGACTCCGGCGTCAACAATGAAAAGTTGTCCTTTAATGTCAGCATGATGCACGGCCAGCTGCTGTTATAGTTTAATGGCGCCGGGCAACATCGGGGGGATATGTTGCTGGACCAGTTGGGAACCACTGCTCTAAACCACCATTAAATGGAAAAAATGGCACGCCATTATGATTTAACAATCAAAAATAATCAGTTCATGATTCAAACTTAATTTTTAATTTTATTTATATAACTCCTTTGTACATCAAAATATAGGACAGGGTGTTACATTCAAGGCACAGTTCAATCCCTCCAAACCTTTACTTTTTTTTTGTGTTTGCCACATACAAAACAATATCCGGAGTGGACTATGTACACTTCATCAAAGCAGTAGATCAGTACCAAACAAGTAAACTTTTTGACTAAACATTTTACACTGTAACATGGCTTGTGCACTTGTACGGGAAAAAAGACATACCAAACAATATCTACATTTGAAAAATATCATCCTCACTATTAAGACAGACTGAGATGCAAAATGCTGCTTTTATCACTGACATCTTTCTGTGCTCTTAAACTCAAAACTCGAGATTCATAAGAGGTTAAAGTATATCAAGAGCTCAGGTATGAATGGCTCACTTTTGTTCTTGTGATAAATCTGAGGCACATAGTTACGATGCTTCCTGATCCATTTTAAAAGGAAATTTGTGTTTTGCTTGACTGGTAGACTTTCAAATCTTGACGAAGCACCACACTATATTATTTCTTCCTATATTGCACAAGCTGCTTCACGAGAAAGAAAACAGCTCACTTTTAGATATTCTATTTGATACAACAGCAATAAAGTGACTTTTAAATAATCTGTCAAACTGAAAAACAACTGCACAAAGATGTCAAAACCTCTATGACTCTTTTGAATTTAAGTTTTTTAATCCACCTGTTAGTGCTGTTCATGTTCAGAAGATGTGCGGTGAGTTGCAATGTATGGTTAAAAACTCCACTGTGCAACTAAAAGTGCAATAAATCAACACATTAATATTGTAAACTGACTCTGTCACATTACAGGACTAACAAAGAGCTACAGCTGATACCCAAGTCGAAAATGTTTTACTTTAAGTCCTTTAAGAAAATAACTGACAAACACTTAAGTGAAGGATAAAGAACAACAAATTCTCCAACAATATGCAGCTGCATTTGAAACTGAGATATGGGCATCAAAACATCTTTTGCTCATCTTCAGCCCACCAACACACAAAATAAAGTTCAGACAACAGTGCTACATTTCAGCTGCACATCCTCTCACTGTAAACAAAAGCTTTGGTGAAGAGGCAACAAATAGAAACAAACAGAAAGGAAACAGCTTTATCTCCACTTCAAATGTTTGTTAGTGGGTAAACATGTCAGTTACATTCATGGAAACATTACAGAACAGAAAAAGGCATGATGGGTGATTCCGGTGTTCAGGCAACAAACTTGTTCTTGGTTGTGGAGCCGCTCTTTGTGGCCGTGTCTGCATGTGACTGGTATCCGATGATCACTTTTGGTGGGACGCCTAATCTGTCTTTGTACACACGCCTAAAGAAAAGGCAAAAAGAACAAACACATTAGCAGATAAACACAGAAAACCACTTCTTAATGTGCCTATAAATGACAACTGAAAGACAGACTGGCCTATAACGTACATAATCCTCCCCAGTGTTATCTCTATTAATGTATCCTGCTGCAGCAAAGTAATTCTCCGAGGTCGTCCAGTGATCCTGTATCTTTAACATATTTTGCCCCAGAGGGATTTTCTTTACAAAGGAGAGAAAAGCTGAAACATGATACTGGGGATTTAAAAGCTAAATGCATATCTAACACTGTACTAGTGAGTAAAATAAAAGTAGGGACGGTAGAGGAGGTACCAGCACACCAATGTAACTGGGCTAGAGAGTCGCATAAAGGTCCAGGGGCTGAGATCAACGCAAAAAGAGTCAATCTGCCTGTGTCTGCATCTGTTCTGTGAAGCAGTTATGTCAGTAGCACTGATGGTAGTCAAGGACTGAAACGTTTGCTGCTGTTTTTATTCACTATATCATTTTTTTTTGCACTTTGAGCACTTTTTTCACACAGACATTTAGATAAATTGACTATTTTTGCATTGACTGCAGCTCATTCAAAACTCCACAGCTCTGCTATTAACCAGAACCAAGAGGAGAGTGCACATCAGGCCAGTCTGAGCTGGACCAAGCGACACTACTAACTTGTTAACCATTTGCCTCCAAGAACACTGCAAGCATCTGCTGCTGGTTTACTGGAGGTTCACAGCAACAGCTGAAAGAAGATCAGGGATGCAGCCTTTGACTTTAACGAGCACTGACTTCCTGATACAAGTCTGAAACTGTTTATATTTACACTTCACGCTGCTGCACCTCTTTTAAAATCTTACTTGAATTTATAATTTATAGTTTTACAACTCTGATTTTGTGTTCATTCTGTCTGTCTTCATGTGCATCACTCAGTGCTTATGCTGCGCTTATTGTAAAGCACTTTGTATGAAAGATTCTATATAAACAGAATTTATTATTATTAATATTACTGATCTCGGCCTGTGGACCTATTTGTTGCTTTCCAGCCCAGTTACACTGGTGTGCGTGTGTGTATATCTCCTCTGCCGTCCTTTCTTGTTTGTCTCTTGTTCTGACACACCCAAGACAAACTTGGTAGGCACAGTTTCACAGCAGCCTTAAGACTTTAAAATACAAGTAACTCATTTAAAACTATCTGGGACTATAAAACTATTTTCCAAGTTAGAAAAAACAGAAGAAGAGCCTTACACAATCTTTTAAATGTTTAAAAATGGTTCTATATCAGGGCTTCCATTGACACTTCTGACTGTGCCGAGTCAAAGCATGTCACACCGATTTGCGTTTGACAGTTTCAGCATGCCACGCCACGTCCAAAATGAAACATCTCTGGCGTCAGGCCAAAAGTACACCCAACCGCCTCCAAGAGGATAGTGGTGACGTCTTGCCAAACACAGCTATCCCCTGACACCTCTTCTCCCCTGTTTCCCCATCAAACAAGCCTGTGTTGCAACACTAAACTCATGTCTGTTCAGGAAACCAGAGAGAAAAATGGTTTTAAAATCCTCTGTGTCTTCAGCTCTCAGTACTTTTGTAGCCTTTAACTGAATCTCTGTAGTTTGGAGTTTAGTTTCTCCCCTGCGTCCCTGTTTGTACTCTTAGATGTCTGCTTTGACTGTTTCATGTTTGCTTTCAGCTGTATAGAAGTCGTGTTGAGCTACTGCTGATAAAAAGTCAACGTCCTTATTTTGCTGTTTCAAATTAACACTTTTAAATAACAGAAGACCTTTTTTTTGAAGAATTTAAAGGATGTGTTCATTACTGAATAGGCAGGACTTTGTTAGCAGCTACTCTTTTATAAAAACAAGTCTACTAATACCAGCCACAGCAAGATGTTAGATGAAGAGCTGCAGTCAACAGGCTCACCTGCATATCTGCCGTGCTGTGTCATGGAAAACCACTTGCAGCAAAATAATGTGGGACCTTTAGCTGTGTATCAGCCTGCTGCTTTAAAATGTCATTGACTCAAGACAAGCATGTTATCAGTTAAAGACACACCGTCAAGTGGGAAGCCCTGTTGTAATGGAGACACAAATCTTTGCCACTCTGGTCTGCGGTGCCAATTCAAACCAAGTAAAGCCATGTCAGCCCATGTATGGAAAAATTTGGGGGGCATTTGGGTTTTACGTGCACTATCAATTCAGTGAGAAAAGATTTCCTTCAGTTGACCTAATGTACCGATTCTTTTTAACATGTTAAACATGTTAACATGTTACATGTTAAACATGTTTTTAACATGTTTTGTCATCAGTGATCGTGGCATCTTCAGGTTACCCTATTTGTGTGATGGCATCTTTGTTTTCGTAGTCCGTGGTCCATATTGCTATTTTATCTCCTTTGGCTCGCACGTTGATCACGGCACCGCACACATCGTCACTGTAGTCACCAAAAGCTTCGCCCACAAGACACAAAAGCTGCAGGAGAAGCAGACATTTTTACTGGGGAGCAGTTAGAAGCTGATCGGCTTTTTTTTTTTTCAAGGCAGACATTTTGACTTGTCACAGAAGGAAATGCACAGATGTCACTAATAACATTAATGAGGGCTTCTTCCTCTATCAACCTGAAACCAAAGCAGCAAAATAAAATTCCACAACTGTGCTTCTCTTGCTGTGATGTGAGAAAATGGATTGCTTGAAACAGGCCTAAAGATACAGCTTATAATGGGATAGTTAAAGTCACCAATATTCAACAGGACTGAACATACCGTCTCCAACCAGAACCGATCCAGGTCTGCTCTACGCTGCTGCTTGGACAGAGTTATCAGCCAGCGGCCACCTCGTCGATTCCGTGCATCCTCCCACATGGGCTCAATCCCATCCTGTATCCACATAAAGGTCAAAGGTCAGAAATACCAAAAAATCCAAATATATCCATAGATCCATCACTAATAGTACAGAAAGTGGTTAAGTTTTATCGTTGTTCCTCTAAAAGCATAATTTAAGATGTAATTTAGTGTGGCATTACATTCTGCAAAACAAGATGTGGCTGATATTTGCATATTAGTTTCTGTTATGGATAACTATCAACACTCCTGCCAGTACTATATCACCAGTACTAGTTCATTGTAAAGTTTGCTATCATATATCAGACTATAACTGCTGTGATGTGACCGCTGTCATATGTATATGAATACACTTAATTGACTTCTTCTGTCTCAAAACTACCAATTTCATCCATATGTGCCACTGTTTAATTTGGCCGTTCTCCCCCTTGTTAAGACATCCCGTTGGGCTTTTCTTGATGCTGAAGTAAAAAATCCTTACAAGAATGATGATGCTAGGAGTCACTGTAGTGTATATTTAGGTATATTTCTTTTAAAATCGAAAGCTTAAAAACTGATTCACTGAGGGCTCTAACCTGCAAGTTGCAGTTAGACAATTAATGCAGTCACTGTATATAGACTATGTCACTTGATAAAAGAGACACGCTCTAGATTCAGATTTGTGCAGACTTGTGGCCAGCTTTGACATCTTGATATACAGTTCTGTCTGTTTGATCACATTCTCAGTTTTTAGCTGGAGAAGCATTTTGTGGCTATAATCCAGACAGAACATGGATGTGATAAAAAGGTAGAAACATTGATGTATTCGAGTCAAACCAGGAGGAAAAAAAAACCCCAACCATCCCATATAAACCGCGCAAATGAGAATGGGTTGTGTGGTTCCTATTAGATAAATAAAATACCTATGATTTTAGATTGAAGGGGTCAACTACTGCACAGAAGAAACAATCAAATATGCATTCCCAATTTGTCTAAAAACAGGAAATAAATAAAGTCCAATTATTTTTTGAGAAAATTATTTAAAAGAAAAAAATATTTCAGAGTTAAAGCCGTCAAATATGCTAAATATGCTAATATGCTGTATTGCTGCAAATCCTCATTATCAGTGAGTAAAACCTAAGTAGCAACCATCTTCATCTGATAGCTATAATTCTGCTCCATACTGCAGCACAAGATGACACATTTCCATCTTGTTTCTGTCACATTTATGACAGATAAGATCCAGTTTCAGTCTTGACTGATGCTCATAACCAACTCTTTTTTTCATAAGCTCTTTGTGGCCACCAGAGAAGATAAAGTGAAGTTCAGTGAAGTGCAGCCTGACTTTCTGCTACTAACTGAAATAAACTGTTTTGATTCCCCTCACCAAATGGGTACATGTATAACTGATGATGGAGAGTCACGTCAAGTCTGCAAAACTCACTCACATGAATGAAATACCCATCAAGCCATGTCACTTCATGTTTAATACTCTTGGTTCCTTTGTAATGAGATGGCACTAAATGGACCAGAATCACAATACACTAAAGCCCCATTTCTACCGAACACTTTCATTATAGTACCTTTGGAACCAAAAGTGACCCTTCAGACATGGTACCTAGACCCTAACGTTTCCACCACAAACAGTACTCTTAAATTTGGGCGGGGTTGTTGTCAGTCATTGCTCCGTCTGGTTCTCGCTGTATTTCCTCATCATTGGTAACACACAGAAAGGTCTGCACCTCGTTTATCGCCCAAAGATTGAAGTCACACACCGACATTTTCAGAACAAAAAATATCAAGCTGGAGAGAGAGAGAGAGAGAGTCTCTCCCGATGGGATATTTAAAACTAGCAGAAGTCGTCAACTCCTACATTTTGTAACATTACAAGTAAACGTCACCGGCAGTCGGCCCAGTGAATTAAGTTATTTTTTCTCTGTCTATAGCTGATGTGAGAGGCAACAAAACATCCTTTCATTTTAAAGTCATAGTTTACTAATATATTTAAAACTCTCCACAGTATAAACAGTGGTTTCATGAGTTTCAAAACCAGCCAAAACTCAGCCCTGAGCAATCGTGACCATTCTCTATTAACCAATCAACAGACTGCAGTGTTCATAGCTCCATCTTTTAGTACCAGATCTGTGTGCTAGGTACGCCAACAGAGGGGGGACCAAAAATGGGGACAGTACAGAACGGTTGGTACCATCCACAACTTTTCATAGTAGAAACGGGGGAAAAAAGCGTACCGAACTCAACTGAACTGAACCATACTGCTTGGTGGAAATGAGACTTAAGGAAATTTTTTGTTTTGGTTCTGAAGATAGACCTGAACTACAGATGGCTTTAGAGAGAGCATAGATAACGCTGTAACCTCTGGCACAGCTTTTTGGTCATGGCTGAGTGGGAGCTTCCACCTGACAAACACAGAAAAGAACGCAGGTGGACCCGCCCTTTAATGGATATGTTGTTCAATGATAAAAGCACACTTACCTTAAACAGCGAGTAGTCACAGCCGGACATCAAATTACTTGATAGCTGAATGTGGTTGTATAATCTGGGAAGGATGGACAATATTTTATGTTCAACAGAAATATGGTGTAATATGAATTTTAACTTCAGGCATTTCAAATAACTGATAACTGATCATCGAGCAAATGTATCCAGTGTCACAGTTTATTGACTGGAACAGGTGTTAAGAGTACAACATGAACAAGAAAACTACATTTTAAGAGTTATTTTCCAGAATGTTACATTGCTTTTTGGTGGAGGAACACAGGTTAGTAAATTAAGATGATTAATATGGTCTCCAATATCAGCTAATTGAGGATGTTGTGTCCTTGCATTCAAATTTAACTTCTCCTCCATAATAGCTGAACCAAGTCTGTAGCAAATTGTTTTATGAATAAATAGGTTTGATTTAGTAGAAATAATATTATCCTTACGCCCAGAAGTCTTCCACAGTGTCAAATTTTGAGATGAGACGCAGGTTGGCTCGCCATGTTTTGCTTTTGTCGTTCTTGAAAAACCAAAGAGCCCACCTGCAAATCAAAAGACGAGTTACTACAGACAAACTGCACGTGTTCCCTCATTAGTCACGTTGCTCATTAACAACTCCTTTCAATGGAAGAGATGCACAAAAATCCACAAAACTATTGTACCTGATATTGAGATGAGACATAAACCTGCTCGACTCTGTTGTGATAAAAAGAAAACAGAGATAAACAGAGCTTTGTTCTTACTTGTTTTGTAATGGATGCTTGATGTAGGATTCAGGACTCAACGCCTTTGGAATGGTTGTTACACATTTTTCCTTTTCAGGATTAGTAGGGACTGAGGTTGACACCTAAAAAAAAAAAAGTTCAAAGATGCATTTAAAAATACAACAAAGAAATGTCAAAAAAGAACATTTTTACAACTGCCATGTTTCTTATCTGCCATCTGTGATGATGGCTGCTGGCACTGTTGCGCTGTTGCGCTGTTATAGCCTATTTGAACCTTTGTATTTTTATTGTCATAGCTTTGATACTTTAAAGAGTGTGCAAAAGGTGTGTGTGAGTGGATCGTCGACTGGGGGTATTTTTATTTGGGGAGTTTTAATAGTTAAAAAAAAGCTAACTCATTTTCAAAACTCATACATGTTATTCCTGTGGTTTAAAACAGTCCAAAAATATCAGTAAACATGAACAACTTTATCCAAAATCCAAAGAGCAGAGTGATTAAACTCAAATTTTGTCATCAAGCATTAGAGCTGCCCCACAGACAATGCATGGTTAAAGATGTTATAGATGACACAGAGCACCCAAGGCAATGTTCTCAGTATATGGGTACATTTTCTGTTTCAGGACTAAGAGCATCTCGGCTTAAAAAAGAAAATTATTTTGTAGGTCCACTAAGTCAGGCATTCACGGTTTAGGGACCAGCTCCAGACTTCATACCTGATGACATCACAAGAGTGAGACTTACTTCTGGTTTCTGGCTTTGAGAGAGTAGCTCATGTTCACAAGTACTGATTGAACTTTCCAAGACCATAGAAATAACATATTGGAATTCTTCATTCAGGCAGTGAGGGAGGACTACATGACACAGCACCCTGCGACAAGAATGTATGTTTTATTTTAGTGTTACACTGTTCCTATTCCTATTCATTTTTGTGTATTTTTTGGCACTTCAAATGAATTTCCTTCCCTGAATAATAAAGTTAAAGTCGATATGATTTTTAACACCTGTCCCTGAGACTAATATCACAATTAAACAATAAACATTTTACCCTGTTTACCCTGCATTTGTATTGAGGGCTTTGGCAGCTAATGTCATGAACAAAAATAAAAAGATTATATTTACGCATATAACCACTAAATGTAACAGGAGCAACTTAGAATCCATGAACCAACAAGCTCAAATTTAGTTCGTATCCTAGGGTGTCTGGGTACCTTTCCAAGATAACTTTTAAACAAATTTAAGACTTATTTTTGGACAAATCATCTTGTTCTAATTCAAGCTGCACTTCACTGCAGTGAAGTATACAAGTAAGAAGTATATATGTGGTCCTGTGCAGAGGCAGGATTTATGTAAGAATATAGAGTGAGTTAAGCAAATCTAAATTTTGCAAACAGGTAAGTGCACACAGAATAAAAAGACAATATTATATTCAGTGGAAGGTTTAAAGATTTGTAACATCAGAAATGTGGACTGTTATGCAGAAGAGCCAGACTCACTGTGACAAAAACAAGTAAAAAACTGATTGATGAAATTAGATGTTTATGGCAATTAAGACCAAATTCAAAAGGGACAGTTTGAATTTTGGCATGTCCACAGTTTGGCGAAGCAGGCAGGATTCTGACACAGAGGCTAAGCAATGTACTACTGTGGACGCTAGTCAGCTAAAATTCATATTTTAGCCACTTAAATAAAGACCCACTTTAAGTGGACCACTTTACCTTCCTGTCAGACAGCCCATTCTGACAGGAAGGCTGTGAACGGCTTCAATTCCTTATCAAAGCCACCAGATTTAGTTCTAAAACACAGTGATTTCGCATTGCTGAACACAGTAGTTGCTGGTCTACCACTGCCTCGATCAGTTAGTTAGTTTCTTGTATGATTTTGGTGAATCTGAACTAATCCATTTAATCACCAAAATCACACAATAACTTTTCAAGGCAGTGGTAGACTAGCAGCCCCTGTACTCAGCAATGGTAATCACTGTTTTTCTCAATGGAGACTGGCTTTGAAAAGAGCACTTCATTTACCTGTAGGAAACTGACATTAAGGTAAAGCAGTGGAAACACTCTAGATATGGCATACACTTAAAACAGATATTTAATTTTTTAACTGGTCCATCTATGTCCCAACCCCCACCTTTGGTCATAAGCTTATGGGTAGGGTAGTTTATGGGCATAGGTTGTGACCAAAAGAATGAGACCGTGGTTACAAGCAACCGAAATTAGTTTCCTCCGTGGGGTGTCTGGGCTCAGCCTTAGAGACAGGGTGAGGAGCACAGACATCTGGAGGGAGCTCAGAGTAGAGCTGCTGCTCCTTCACGTTGAAAAGGGGTCAGTTGAGGTGGTTTGGTGTTCCAGGCACCCAGAATGCACTGGAGGGATTACATATTTCATTTGGCCTGGGAACACCTTGGAGTCCCCCAGGAGGAGTTGGAAAGCACTTGCTGAGGAGAGGGACGTCTGGGGTGCTTTGCTTGGCCTGCTGCCCTCGAGACCCGGTCTTGGATAAGTGGATGAAAATGGAAGGATTTTTTTTCTCTAGGTGGCTAAAACTCGTTTTGTCGCTGACCCCTCTACAGCAGTACATTGCTCAGCCTCCATGTGAGACTCCAGCCTGCTTCTCTAAACTGGGGGTGTGCAAACTGTACAGTCTACTGTTTGTAATACACTGACTATAGAGAAATACACACAAACAGACTTCAAACAATCTGAACTTTCCGTTTAAGACAATTTAGTAACTTTTAAGGCCTAATATGTGGAAAAATTAATACTTTTTAAGGACCTGTAGATGCTCTGATATTACCCACAGTGAATAACATCAACTCCAGATGCAGTTAAATGTCCTCGTGCAGTGAAACCTCTTCACAAACAGTAGCATTTATGGCAAATTCGTCGTTTAACATCGTATAACAGGTGTTTTGGTAACCTGCCAAACCCCTGACTTGTCGCTATAGTAAGGTAAAATAATCGTAATATTGTATTCATAATGCCCGTTAGAAACGTTTATCTGTCTGTTTAAGATCCTATCCGACGGTTGACTGGGAACCGTTAGCGGCGCGTGCGTTCATTCATCCAACATCAGAGTTGATCTCAGCGGACCGACCGAGTTATCCACCCGGTCTACACTGTGTCTTCACTGGGCATCTTTCCCCCGCTCTGACACATATTACCAGCAGTGGTTGTGATTTGTTCGAAGGTTAGCGGTTGGAGTAATCTAAAATAAAAGGCGACTACCGTCAGAGTTAATCTAGAGTGCTGCTAATTAATATTTTTTGGCTAGCGAGTTGTGTTACCTGTCAGAGGTAGTAACAGGAAGTTCAAACAGTGACCGAGCCTGACAAGTCTCTGAGCCGTCCTTGTCTTTTAACGTCGGTGTTTAAACAGTAGTTAAACGCACAGCTTGTGGAGTTACATGTGAAGCTCAGTGACTTTACTACAAGTGTGTTGCGGTGCACTCACCACCAGCGCGGTCGCCATCTTCTGGAAATCACTCTCAGATTTTTTTGGCGTGTGGGGGTAAAATAGCTGATTGGGCCATCTGGTGCTCTCTTGGCGCATGCGCAGGAGAATGGACAGGAGAACAGGTTGTCCAGATTCCAGACCGTGGGAAACAATGTCGTCTTCCTCCTGTTATTGATGATTGATAATGGGTAGAGTATAAACAATAAAGTAACATGGTTAGTAGTAAACAATTGTCCTTAAAAGGAATAGATCTGATCAATTGAATTATTCCAATGGAAAATTAAGCAATAAATGTACTTTAAGTAAAGGTGTACCTGTGATCATCATCCTTAACTTTCTTTTGTGGCATACAGAACAACAATCGAATATAGCTCCTGTGATTGAACCTCAGAAATGAGCCATTAAAATAATACATAAAGTTGGTTGTCATGAATCTACTAATCAATATGTAATGTTTCTAGCATCCTACACCTTAAAATTTCCAGACATTGTGTATTAAAAAACATTGGAAATACTTTTTCCAGTTGTGAACAAAGTCCTTTCTGTCTGTGTTTAAAAAAGAAAAAAATCACTGAGAAATAGAAATTATAATTCAAGAGTGGTGTTTATTTATGAAGTATGTAAAGTGAGAATCAGTTTAAAATACAAATGTGTTTCAGTTTTGGGAGTCAAGTTATGAAATTAACTATGTGCTGATTCAAAATTGTGTTGCCCTCTGTTGAGTTTTTAAAAAGTCTTGCAATGTTAAATAATTACAGATTCAGCTTATTCCTTCTCCGGTTATTGAGTGTGAGAAAATTTGTGTAAATAAATCTTTGTGAATGATGTGTGTATTTTATTGTAGTCTATTTTGTGATTGTTTTGAATCGATTCATTCATTCATAAAACAGCATTTTTTCAGGATGATATGATCAGGCAGGGGTCCCCAAAGCCTATTCAGCAAGAGAAATATGGGCTCTCCATAATCTAACTGATTCATCACAGTCTTTTAGCAGCATTGCCACTTTGTTACTGTCATTACAAATGTCACTGTGTTACATGTTGTCTGGATGACCTGCAATGCCAGGAGATTGTGGTACGATGTACATATGTGTACAGATTTCTCAAACAACATACCTCTTATTTCTTACATCTATATGTATATATTGTGAGATATTGTAGTAATAATGCACATTTTTTGCATACTTCTTATTTCTATTTTCTTCTAATTTCTCCATGCCTGTATGCACCCTAAGAGCAACTGTAACATGTCCCAATATCACCCTGGGGATCAATTATGTATTTTCTTAATTCTGAGATCAGGTTACTTACATAGCCCTTGATTAAAATGACAGTCTAAACCAGGGGTCGTAGATTTTTACTATCAAAAGAGCCATTTTTGACCAAAAATAATAAGGAGCCACAGAAAATATTTGAACCCTATAATGAAGGAAACACAGCATATTAAGTTTAAATTAGCCAATCAACACCACTAATAAGTCTCAATGAGCATGCATTAATATATTTTACTACAAGGTGGCTCCTCTGCAGTGGGCTGTTAGTTATTATTTGGAACTTTAACTCTGCAGAGTTGGTGGTGAAAGCTAATGGAGCTGTCCAGTAAACAAGAGGTGGAGGTTTGGTAGGAAAAGATGTTTGAAGCACACTTTGGTTGATGAAATGTTTAAAGGCCACAGGGAGCCACTGAAGAAGCGCGAAGGAGCCGCATGCAGCTGAAGAGCCACAGGTTGCCTACCCCTGGTCTAAAAGATCGTCTCAGTGGACATGAACCATGCCCTCAAACAGCAAACGTCACTTCTTTAAATGTTTAAACTTAAAAGGCACGAAACATGCCACACAACCTGTGGCAGTATAATTTGGCAAAACATTCATAATTTGTGTAACTGATTGTCTGATTGCACATACAATGTTATGTACGTAAGATGGAAGTCGTTAAGAGTGCAGGCACCTTGATGCTTATTGTACTGCACTTTGAGGTTATATGGCAAAAACACACAGTGAACCCAGCATCATTCTCAGTCTGTTTATCACCCCTGTTGGAGCACGCTATAGGCTTTGTTTACTGTGGCCATAAATTTCATACATATATTTTACAACGTGCAGGCTTAGTGGAAACGAGCTGTGATAAACCATGTTCCTGTGGGTGATAAACAGTCATGAGGTACACATGAACAGCAGATACATCATGTGTGATTAATATTATCTTTTACTCAGGATGAAGCCTGTGGTCCTATCAGGCTGCGGTATGCTCTCTCAGAAACTGTGATGACCTTACAAAGAAATCAATGTTTAGGTACATTTTCTGACTTTTTAAATATTACCGTATGTAAAACAAGTTCTTATGTGTGTATTTTATTGTGAGATTCAGCACAAAGGAAGTTTTTTTCTGTGTAAATTGTGTTACATAATGAGTACTTAGTATGAATGTGGGGCTGTGTACTGTAACTGTTAAGTAGCATGAATAACTGCTGTTTTCACACTATGAACTCTCAGAGGAGTGACTAAATCAAGCTGAAAGACTCATTGTTGACTAGTCTTAGTAAGAGCAGCAGCCACATGACTTTATGTATGAATGTAATATTTTCTTTTACATCACATCAGTCTGTAAGTGAGCATCAAAAGGAAACGCAGAGAATAAATTAATTTTCAAAAAAATTGTCGTGTGTTCGTGTTGTTAATACTGAAAGCAAAACAAGTGCAGAGAAAATAAGTGCTGCAACTATGGAAGGAGACTGTTTAAAGGCCGGATGTGAAGGACGTCTGTGTTTCAGGCACTTCAGAAGGTCAGCACTGTGCGGATACTGCAGTGAGGAAACAATACAATTAGGTTCAGATACTAAAAAAAACTAGAGTCAACAGAGCAGCAGAAAATAAAAAGTCAAAGCAACACTTTTTTTATCCACTGAGTGCATAAATTAACAGTCCGCACCTCTTCCCAGCGTGCATGAGGTCAAATCCCTCGTTGATCTTGTCAAACGGCAGAGTGTGGGTCACAAACTCATCCACCTTCAGCTTCTTATTCATGTAGTCTTCCACCAGTTTAGGAACGCTCTCCACACTCTTCCACCCTGGAGGTGAAAATCAAAACCACTTTCATCACTGGGATTTTCATTTAGCCAAAATTAAACAAAATAGAGCTAATGTTTCACCAAAAGGCCTCGAGCAAGGCAATTATTCCCCAACTAAAAAAATAAATAATAAATGGCGGATCAAACTTTATTTGGTAGAACAACAAAAATACCTGAAGTTATAATAAAACTACAGAAGATTACATGCTGAACTTTTTTTTTTTTTTTTTTGAGTCAAATTGTAGAAAGGAAACTTCAGCGCCAGTTAATTATGGTGGACAAAAAGTGGCTTCAGCATTAATAAATAAAATGTATAAACAAATATCAGAATGAATAAATAGATACATAAATAAATATGGAAATATATTAATTAGTAAATAATATATAAAAATATATAAAAGAATAAATAAATGCTAAATACAGAAAAAAATGCATAAAGACCTTCTGCCTCATTAATATACAGACAGAAATACATAAATTGATAAATGCAGGTGAACAAAAATTAAATACATTTAGGACATTTAATTATTTATATCTCATCAACTATTTTTTTTCATTAATGCATTCATTTATTTCAGCATTTACTATTTTTTTTTTCAATTTATTTCTGTATTTATTTCCGTAATTACAATTTTTTTTTCTGTATTTATTTGTTGTTCATTTATTTCTGTATTTATTTTCATATTTATATTGATCCCTGTTATTTACACACTTAATTATTTATTTCCATATTTATTCATTCCTGTATTAATTTATAAATTCATTCATTCATTTATCAATTTATTGATTTATACTTTAGTCATTTTTCATCCTCAATATTTGAAACTAAGTTTAACCCTAAACATTTCGCCTGATAAAGTGCATGCTAAAAAAATGCTAATTACCCGTAAAATATGCAACAGACTTTGAACTCGCAGAAAGCTTGAACAGCAGCCAGACCATATTACATTCATCATACCAAGTAATTATCTAACACAGTCAGTCACCTCCAAAGGCGGTGCCCCTCCACACTCGGCCTGTCACCAGCTGGAACGGTCTGGTTGAGATTTCCTGACCAGCTCCAGCTACGCCGATGATGACACTCTCACCCCAGCCTTTGTGGCACGCCTCCAGAGCAGATCTCTGAAACAAGGAAATGGAAAATGGTCATTTTTTATGAGTTGCCAACTTATGAAAACGGTTTCATAAACATGTGTAACCTGTGGAGTACAGTGAAGACTATGTACATCTACAGACCAACTGGGATAACAGATTAACACAGTTTATTTATTACAATGTTTGATATGCGTCTCACCATGATTTGCACATTTCCAATGCACTCAAACGAATAGTCCACGCCCCCGTCAGTCATCTCCACCAGCACCTCCTGGATGGGCCTGCTGTGGTCTTTCGGGTTCACAAACTCAGTGGCTCCAAACTCCTTGGCTTTGTCGAACTTTGCAGGGTTGATGTCCACACCAATGATCCTGGTTGCCCCAGCAACCTTGCAGCCCATAATAACAGCCAAGCCAACAGCTCCGAGGCCAAATACAGCGCATGTGGACCCAGGCTCAACCTGAGTGTGCATGACGAAGAATAGCAATGTGAGAATTCAAATATCACTGAATAAGTTTGCATGTAACAAATCTACTCTATGTTTTGGCTCATCACATTTAATTATACACATATCAGAGCTGGGTTTTGTTGCATGTTATATTGCGCTTTACTGCAATTTCTATTTTTCAATGTATGCAAGTGCTAGGGATCAAAAAAGGTGACAACTCTCATGTCTGTAGGGTCTGATGTCATGCTTTCTGTTCACATTCCAATAAAGGATTTTTAATTTTCTAATTAATTGTGAACACGTCAAAAACAGACTCTTTTTTGTTGAAAATTATGTCACCATGAAAATATGCAAAACAACAACAACTTGGAAGCAGATCCCCTTGGCAACAAATCACATTCACATAAAATCTGCATCATTAATAAGGCTGACCCATTTTAGAGTCTCTGCTCATTGTATCCTTTGGGCGACACAAGCTTGTTCTGCGTAACGAGCTTTAAACAATAAAATGTGACAACAGTTATCTGTCTTAAACTCAATAATACAAACTCATGCACAAATGCTTTTGTAGTGTGGTCTACTGTCTGTGACACCCACCTTGGCGGTGTTGAGAGCAGCGCCATAACCTGTAGAAATGCCACATCCAAGAAGGCACACTTTATCCATGGGAGCCTTGTCGTTCACCTTAGCCAGAGAGATGTCGGCCACTACGGTGTACTCCGAGAAGGTGCTGGTCCCCATGAAGTGAAACACTTGCTTTCCCTTGCAAGTGAAGCGCGAGGTCTTGTCGGGGAGCAGACCCTGGCCCTGGGTTACTCTGCAGGGTGGAAGCACAGAGAAACATTCTTTCTTTTCATGTATGTATGATGAAACTCAATGGCTCTGTACTTCAATGCAGGGCTTGGCTGGTTGGTTGCCCTGAGGTGATGCACCTGGGGCTGTGAGTTCAACTATTCTGCGATGAAAAATTCAGTTTTATAACTAAAACCAGACAATCTTCACCAAGTCAGTGTTGCATTAATGAGTCAGACAGCATTACCTGATTTTCTGGCAAAGGTTGGTCTTGGGATTTTTGCAGAATTTGCATTCACCACACTGAGGCACATACAGCGGGATGACAGTATCACCTTGATGAGAAAGAATTTTGAATAATTATAAGTCAAAGAAAGACACGGATTTCCAGCAAATGTCAATATGATGCCTGGCAGCTCTTTACCTGGCTTGAATTTGGTGACACCCTCACCAACGCTCTCAACCGTTCCAGCACCCTCGTGTCCCAAGATGACAGGGAAAAGTCCCTCGGGGTCACTGCCGCTCAGAGTGTAGGCATCTGTATGACACACCCCCGTTGCAAAGAGCTGAGAGGCACAGTGTCATTTAAAATTTATGTCAGATTAAGCTGCTAGATGCAACACAAGAACATAAAAGACTTAAGGCCTGATATTAACATGATCTTAATTATATAATGTCTAGGTTAAAGGGATAGTTTGGATCTTTTGAAGTGGGGGTTGTCTGAGGTCTTTATCCACCGTCAGTGTATTACATACAGTCGAGGTCATTCAGCATGCAATGGAAGCTAAGGACAGGTCAGCAACGAAACATATTTTATCTACCTAAAAAAAAAAAAAAAACAGTATCAGACTGAGTGTTCACAATACTTGGAATACTTTTACTGCTTTGCCCTGCCGCAGTCAGCAATTTCCGACAGGAAACTGAAGCCATTATATCACTCTCGTCAAAGCCAGACTCCATTGAGAAAAACAGTTGTTTAACACTGCTGAACATAGGAGCTGCTGGTCCACCGCCGCTTTGATCTGTCATTTTATTTGTGTTACTGTGTAAGTTCGGCTTTTAAAAGGGTTTGTTTGGATTCACCAAAATTACACAATAACAAAAACAAACTTACTGACAGAGGCATAAGTAGATTAGCAGCTCCCGTGTTGGGTGAGCTAAAATTACTGTTTATGTCAATGGAGTCTGGCGGCTTTGACGAGAACATAGATGGGGAGATGAAGCAGTTAACAGCTTCCCCATCAAAACAGGCTGTCTGTGGCATGGTAAAGTGGTGAAAATATATTTAATATAACATACATTTAAACTGTTGATGGATCTTTTAGGTGGGTAAATACATTTTACTGCAGCAGTACATAGCTTAGCTTCTGTGTCAATACTCATGTCTGCTTCCCATAGACTGTAAAAATTATGGACGTAGCCACCGTGATGGTACCCATGGGTTTGTGGACTGCCGTTTTGAAGCCTCGAGTTTGGCATCTTGGATCTTGGATTCTGGAGCCAGACATGCAAATATTTGGACGAGAGGGTGGAGCTGTGGAAGAGTGACGGGGAGCCAGAGGACGCTACATATGTCCATCAACACCAGCAATCTGACTGAACACTAATAAAGTTAACTTCCATAATTTGAGATAACCTTTATAGAGAAGTATTAAAGTAACCTTAGTGACGTTAGCATATTGCATACATGTCTGCATCTGGGACATACTACATATAAGAGGAGTAATACTAACCTTGTAATGTTATTGAAGCGTTAGCTAAAGATAACGTACTGCTATGTTACAGTACGTTATGTTGCTGCTTCCCCAAACTGAGGGCATGCCAATAGACATCTACTGTGTGTAAATCAGACTATGGAGAAGTGCCTCATTCAACTCCACTTCAGAAGATCCAGACTAAATTAGCGATCAGTGTGATTCCTCCAAGGTAGGGTGGTCTCTTTAAAATACAAAAGCTAGACACATGAGGTGCATTCATGTGAGCCATGCAAGGGTTCTGTTCAGGGCTGGAAAATAACTTTTTTGTCCACCTGCCGATGTGGGGGGTGGAGTCCAAAATCTAGTAGCCACTCTGTAGATTACCACTGGTTACCTGGCGCTGGATCTGTTTACCTTGATGCGGACTTCATGGGCCATGGGTGGTGCTACCTCCACCTCCTCGATGGTCAGAGGCTTCCCAGGTTCCCAGGCAACAGCTGCCTTGCACTTAATGACCTAAGGAGAAAGTACAGTATTTTTTTTCAGTAACTGAGTGACTGCAGCCATGACAGAGGCTCTACAGTGTGTGTGACAGGTCGAGTTAGCTGCAGTGTACTTGAGTGTACTCTCATGTACTACCTCTGTTGCACTGACTGTCTCCTTTAACACATTGACCCAGTGTAGCTTCTCAGCTACTTCACATCTCTGTTGCTAACCGAGTGAGAGGTGACTGAAACTTACTGCCATCAAAACACCTTTCCACGGTTGCCTAACTACTCAGAATATCTGTGGGGTCAAGCATTGCAGCAACATGCAGCTGACCAGTGGCGACTGACTGACCAAAGATCCCTGTTAAGTAACGTTAATGAAACAGTGATTCTTTCTACTTGTTCATTCAACCTACGTGAGCGCGTGCACGTCCGCTGACAGAATGTCTCTTTTTTTACGCTACAAACGACAGTTATGCAACTTATAAAGTCACAGTTAAAATGGTAATCATGCATTTTAAAATGTGCATAGCGCATTTTGTGGGAAATATACTCACTTTTCCAGCTGTCTCCATGTTGCTTCCTTCCGCACGAGAGGGAGGGGCGAGAGGCGCGCGGCCGTAAAGGAGTTACCGCCGGGACCAATCAGAGACGAGCACGCGCGACGAAAGCATGGCGCAGGCGCAGTGGAGAAAACAGTTTCACTAACGGTTTATAAAAAAACCCCTCATGATCCTGTTTCTGGACACATAACATGGACTAAAGGACAAGTCTGTCCAAATAATTATTTATTACAGACAAAGAGATGTTCTGCCTTTCACTTTTATTGTGTGTTGCCCCTTGTGGTATTGTTTTGGTACCAATATTTTATATTTGACTTGTATATTATAGTAGTTGATGCTTGTACTTGTTATTGAAAATAATTTGAAACAAGTACATTTATATACACAGATCTTAATTTGCCAAATTGCACCTTTAATTCATTCTTTTTGGTGGATGTTTTCGGTTTACTTTAGTCTCTTGAACATGTAAAACAAGAATAGAGAATTCACCATACAACAATGATAAGCAGCTATTTGTCTGAAGATTTTAAAAATGCTGTTTTGTTTATGTCCTTATTGTTCAATCTCAGTCTGTCTTTTATCTTTCTGACAATATGTAGTTTCTATTATGTCTGTAACATTTATTTTTGTTCAACAAAGTACCACAATAACAGTTGGAAAATATATCAAAATATTTTTCTTTCTTTCATTTAGGGTAGGGGTGGACAACCTTTACTGATAAAAGTGACATTATTGGCCAAATAAAATTTAAAAAAAAAAATCTGTCTAAAGCTGCAAAACATATTTAGATAAAAGGTAACACCCTATAAAGACTAAATTAGCCCCTCAAAATTAGGAACAGGTCTAAATGAGCATTCATTAATATGATTTACTACGAGGTGGCTACTCTGCAATTTACTATTTATAATTATTTAGTACTTGAGCTTTGCAGTGTTGCTGCTGAAAGCAAATGAATCTGTTCACACACTATTAAACCCTCTTTTTTTCTCCAAAACATTTCCTTTTTTGGATTTTGAATCTATAGCGAGCCTTGATAGAGAGACTCAGGGCTAGCCACTGCTAAAATTTAGAGGATAAGGAACCAGGTCGTAGACATATGATGCCCGTTGAGACATTTTTTAATTCAATGTATAGGCTACATGTTTTTATAATGGTAGAATGTAATAATCACTTTAGGCCTACAACAATGACAAATGAAAATCTGGATGTTAAAAAATAAACATGATTCACTTCCAGATAATTTTATGTCAAAGCCACAGGGAGCCACTGCAGAGCAGCATCTGGCTTTGGAGCCCCAGGTTGCCTACCCCTGGTGTAAGGCACATGAACCAACATTAGGCTTTTGATTTAAGTTTTACAGTAAGTGTAACTCAACATCACCAATTCATTAGAATTTCTCACTATACTATATGTGGGTTGGTGATGGTATTGATTTGTATAAAAAAGTACAAATGAGCTTAATTTTGTTGATGTTAATACAGATGATAATTAATATTTTGTTGAATAACCTTGTTTAAAAAAAGAACCTAAAATGATATCTACTGCTTTTCCCTCATATTGTCATAATCTATGAATATTTATATACTTTTCATTTTTACAAGTCTAACTATGGGACACAAAATGTCTCATAATTCACTGAAACCAGTATACAGATGTCCACTATAGGTTTTCAAGTTTCCACTTTGTACGATGATTGGCTTTCAAACTGTACCTCCGCAGCAGATGTATGTGAAACCTTGTGGTGTCAGTGTGGAGTTCTGCACAGTAATGGCCAAACCTCACAATGAATCAACAAGTAGTAGTAAGACACATGCAGGGAGAA
Organism: Epinephelus fuscoguttatus; assembly: GCF_011397635.1. Classification (NCBI taxonomy): domain Eukaryota; kingdom Metazoa; phylum Chordata; class Actinopteri; order Perciformes; family Serranidae; genus Epinephelus; species Epinephelus fuscoguttatus. The sequence goes on along the minus strand of NC_064760.1, from coordinate 11,615,267 downwards.
ATATTTTCTAGCTACGTTTAGACACCTGGATAAACCTTTTTTTCTTATTCCCCACCTCCCCTCACCTCTTCTCCTACTAAGACCTAAAAAAATAAAACAGAGACACAGCTACACTACAAAGCACCTTTTAATCAAGGCCTTCAACAAAAATGTGGCAACATTCTGCTCAAGATTTTACAATTTATGGGTATTAAAATGTTTTAACTAACAGCATATAAATTCTGATTTCCCCACATATTTTCCCGAATTGCCACATCAGAGGAGATGAATACACAGAGGTTTGTGAATGTTCAAAGGGACAGAGTAACTCTCCCTGACAGGCTGAAAGGTCCCTGTTATGTAACACACAGGCATACATGAGAACCTTTTAAATAAAAATCATCCATCATATTTCAAAACTGGTACAAAAATAGAACAAAAAAGGGAAAATCCATTCAAGTTCTCTGAACAGAGGCAATGTCCATACTCTGAGTCCAACAGGCCAGGCAGTGGCACAGCCTTCTTGCTTGTGTAGCACAGGACAGGCAGGAGACCATCACACCACACCATTGCTGTCAGATCATCTCCCACCTGCAATGAAGAGCCGAAAAAAGTGTTACCTTCACACCAGGGAAGACAAGTATAATTTGAGAATGCAAACACTGAAAAAAGGGCAAACCTCTGAATCCTCGTCCTCCTCCACCTCTCCCTCTGAAACCTCCTCCTCCACCTCGTCCACCTCCAAATCCTCCGCCGCGGCCGCCTCCAAATCCTCCACCGCGGCCCCCTCGGAAACCGCCTGAAACAATAACAGAATTAATCAAACCACTCGTACAAGCCGTGCTCTGAACAGACACAAAGGAAGCACACTTTAAAGCCACAGCAAGTCTGACTGACAGATAATCACAGCATGAGCGTCCAAGTGGGAAAAACTGTGTCGGGAGCTGCACATTCATCAACAATAGGAGACAGGATTAATTAAAATGAGACACAGTTTGGATGCCTCACCTCCACGACCACCGCCTCTTCCTCCACCTCTACCACCTCGGCCTCCTCTTGGTGGACCCTTCTCTCCTGGCGGCCTGGGGAGGAATCTCTGCAGCGGGAGGAGCTTCATTGGATCTATATAAAACTAAAAGACATTGCAAATTACAAAACAGTGTAACACACAAAGGCACTGAAATGCTTTTCAGTATGCAAATGCACTACTTTAAAATGTAAAAACAAATTTTATACCTTCTGCATTTTCTTAAATGAAGATGCCTTCATGTTTTCAGACAGTTTGACTGAAAAATACTGCAAAGATAAGTTAAGGAATTAACAAGATGTTGAGCACCAACAATGATATCTAAGCCAGCATGGGAAGCTGATCTTTGCTCTTTTTTCCACCACAGGTTGTTTCAGAGGGTCAGAGGCTGAAATAAGTACAACAGAAAGGATACAAAGTCCCGGAGCTGGCCGAAAATCTCATCCACCTTCCCGATCTGCTCCTTGTTTTCCAGGTACACTGGGGCGTTGAAGTAGGGAACTTTGTTTTCCTCTGTTGTACACTTGCACACAATGTCGTCTTCACATGGATGCATAAACTCTCCCAGTGCTGCACAGAAATAATGAACAAGTGTTAGCTGGAGGCAAAAACTGTACCCAGGCCCAGTATCAACATCCGCCTTTGGTCGACTTTATGAGCCCTTTATATGACTTCCAAAAGTTTGCAACTGTTGAGATATGGAAGATTGCCAAGTGTTTTACAGCTTTCAGAAAACGCTAAGATGACTGCATGACTGCAGAGTCACTTGCAAGAGTTTCTTGCTTTCCGGGAACTTCACAACTGCATCATTCTGTCCAAACGCTGATGTTGACACACACGATATTTAAAAGTTGAAAACTAATTATGGCAACTTTCTGATGACATCGACTCTCATGATTCAGGTGATGTCATTCAAAGTGTGTGATGGCTTAGTGTTTAGTGCTAAGAGCTAATACCAGTGCTGTACCTGACAGTTTGGGACATTTACAGGCTGTCAGCTTCTGCAACATCTTTTCAGCAGTTCTGGTTTTATGATCTTACCGACGACATATTCTGGAGGACCGTAGTCTTGTTGTCTATTAAAACCGCCTCTGCCGCCACCACGTCCAAATCCACCACCTCTTCCTCCTCCTCCTCCTCCTCCTCTGAATCCTCCACCTCGGTTAAATCCACCTCCTCTGCCTCCTCGTCCACCACCTCCTCTGTAAGACATTTTTCTTCAAACCCTCTGTGAGAAACACAAAATGAGAGAAAACAAGTCAGAACAAAAAACATGACAAATCATAATTAGTAAAATTTAGCATGGTTGCTTGTTTGTCTCCAACCTTTATTGAATACATTAGATACATGGAGGATGCACATTCCAGATTTTCATTATAAAAGTTGTAGAAAATATATTTTGGATTATAAAATAATTGAAAAAATAAATTTTGTTGCACAACAAATAAAAAATGCGGGGAAAAGTAAGAAACATGACGAAAACAAAAACCTGCAGGGTCTGCTTAACAATGATATGAAATGTTTAAAATCAGTGGTCCCCAACTAGTGGGTCCAGGTCGATTCTGAAAGGACCGCAAGTGACTCACAAACGTGTCAAGTTTGTACAAAAGAAAATTTATTTTGAAGTACAGAGAATTTCCCGCACAGAGCTTTTATTTTGAAGTGCCAGTTCCTGCTGTTGAGTGAGCACCTAATGGACAGCTATTTAACAGAGACAGCAAACTAGCTCGAGGGCATGGCCACACACAAGTATGACACTGAATGAATTAAACTGTGTGGACCTTGTAGTAATGACTAGGCAGAAATCTGGACCCTGTGGCTGGACCAGTTGGGAGGGATGGCAGGAGAAATACCTGCACACCAGTACAACTGAGCTGGACCGCCACAAAAAAGGTTCACAGGCTGAGATCAATGCCAAAAAAATGTATTATGTATTTAGTCAGAACATTTGTGCCCAAAAAAAAAAAAAAAAGGCTGCTCACAGTGCAAAAAATTAGTGACTGATAAGTGATTAAAAAACAGCAGCAAATGTTTCAGTCCTTGACCATCATCAGTGCAGATGCACCCAAGATAAGGTTTTTTTTTAATCATTGTACAGACGCACCCAAGATAAAACTTGTCTGTTGCCTTAAGTTTCACAGCAGCCCTAAGTCTGGACCACTTGTTTCAATAATGTAATAGTTCTTGCCATTTTACAATTTTTGTGTTTTAAATTTTTAACAGTGGTCATGTTTTAAAATCAGTATCTAGAAATATATAAAAAGGACAGTGGCCTTTTAAGCCAGTGGTTCCCAATCGTTCCTGCCATGGGGTCCAAATATCTCCTTAGTCATTAGCTCAAGGTCCACACAGTTTAATATATTCAACATCATACTTGTGTTTGGCCAGTTGTGGAGCTAGTTAGCTGTCTTTGTTAAGTAGCTGTCCGTTAGTCACTCATTCCACAGCAGGAAACAGCACTTCAAAATAAAATCTCTGTGCCGGAAATTCTCTGTACTTACTTAATTAAATTTCTTTTTCACAAACTTGACATATACAAGTCACTTGAAGTCAATTCAGAACCTGCAAATAGGGATGCACCGCTCCGATATCTGGATTGAATATCGGAATCGGGGCCGATATCATCAAAATTGATGGATCAGGTATCGGAAAATGCAACCAATACGCGAGGCGACCCTTTCCCTTTAAATCTTGTTTCATTTTATCTTAAGAAAGAACTGTGTAGTAATCCATGCCTGATGCCTCGAGTCTTTTCTGTTCTACATGTAAAGGTATAGCTTTTTAGGTCAACCATGTCATTGGATCAGTATTGGCTGATACTCAAAGCCACAGCATTGGGATCGGTACCGAAACTGAAAAATCTGGATCGATGCATCTGTACCTGCAACCCACTTTTGGACCTGGACCCACCAGCTGGGAACTATTGATCTAAACATTTCAGTTTCATGCCGTCTGTTTCACAGACCCAGCTGGTTTCTTTCTTCTCCCTACATTTTTTAATTGTTGTGCAACTTTACAGTTGGAAAAGGTACTTCTTAATATAAATTATATGTCAGAAATTCACTGTCCTGAAAAACAAAGTGTGTATTCAACAAACTTGACACATTTGCGAGTCACTTACGGTCCATTCAGAGTGGATTAGCGACCCACTTTTGGACCAGGACCCAGTAGTTGGGAACTGCCGTTTTAAGCCACATTACTTTTTTTGAATAAAGCATTTTGATAAAATAATAATAAAGTAATTAAGTGCCTTGCATCAGCCGTGAAATTGGGATTGTTAAAAATGAGTATCTATCCCTGTTGACATCTTTTTAACGTGTTCTGACCCAAAAAGAAGTGGCATGAAAACAAACTACAAACCCATATATTCAATCGTTTCCTTTTCACAGTTATAAAAAAGTGCATCTATTGTTCATTTGGAAATTAAAGATACATAATAAGCTTTAACTGGGCAGTATCCATTCAACGAGCTAACTGTGAATTCAGCAGCACTACATAACTGCTAGCTAGCATGCTAGCTCACTTTCGTCATTAAAACTCCACAATTCAGCCGCATTTCCCCCACAAACCAAAACATTATGTTTTCACTTCAACATGTAACCTTCTGTAAAAGTCTGTGACATTATCTACACACACTTAAAGCACATTACTCACAAAGTTTATCGGCTTGCAGCTGCTATTTACTCCGAGTGACTTCCATGCGATGACAACACGTGTGGCTGAGGGCTGCCGTAAAGCTCTTCACCACTGTCGGGAAGTGTCGTAAAGTCATGTACGTGAAACACGATCCATTCGCGTCCTCGTATGCATATTTAGAGGAGTAGGCGGTCAGCTGATTGACTTATCCACAAGGCAAAGATAAGAGACACGGTCAGTATGAATTTACGGACTTCATTATAGAGATAATAAAATCCCAAAGTTATTTCTGTTAGACTAGCTGATGTGCGCATGTGTGAACACTGTTAATGTGATTATTTTGTTCAAATGCAGGGAATTTAATTATTAAACATCACTCAACTATGTCGACAACAGGTCAGGTAAGAAAATAATCCTCCTTTACGATACATAAGAAGTATAAACTGGTTATTATTGTATTGTGTACTGGTGTCTTTATTCTGGAAACTGGTTGAGTTTGATGTTACCCCATTTTGTGCCTCACCTATGTTTACAGTAGGACTACACTCTCATGACAGAAACAGCTGCCCCACCCAAGGCTTTTACAGTCAAGTGACTTTTCATTTGAGACGGGCTGATGAACACGATGTAACCGCCAACCAAACAACACACACATGTTTTTTATTTCTCCCTAAGGTGATTCAATGCAAAGCAGCTGTGGCATGGGAGCCTGGGAAGCCTGTGTCCATTGAGGATGTGGACGTGGCCCCGCCTAAAGAGCACGAAGTCCGCATCCAGGTCAGCTGCTCATCACAAGCTTGTCTGCCATGCAAGGAAAATATCCAAATTTGGTTGTGAATGTGGACGCTCACACAGCAAAGGTTCCAGTGTCAACAGGTGGCAGTGGTGTTAAACACACTCATGGTGTTAGATTTTATCTGGATTAACATGACTAATAGGAACAACAATTTCTTACAGTGATAAATAAACCAAGCTTCATGCAGATGTTATTTCTTGTTTTGACTTTGATCATCACACAGGCCCCTGGTGCTGACAGGAAACATATGCATTCAACTTCCTCTGTATCATTTTGCATCTTGTTGATATGAATATTACTTCCTGAGACTGTCACACGAGTCAGCACCACACCTGTTTGTGCAGGTTGTTGCCACAGGCGTGTGCCACACAGACTGGGAATACCTGTACGAGGCTGGAAAAGGGATGAAGTTCAGACCGTTCCCGTTGGTTCTCGGCCACGAAGCAGCAGGGATAGTGGAGAGTGTCGGTCCTGGAGTCACCAAATTCTCACCGGGTAAGCTGTACAGCTCACAACAAACAAGCCGACATGACCTAACATGACCTAGCATGACTTGACATTTAACTGTGGCTGATGTGGTTTGTCTGCTTTGTCTTTTATTGGCAGGCGACAAAGTTATTCCTCTTTTTCTGCCACAGTGTGGGGATTGTGATAGATGTCGGAGTCCTAAAACCAATCACTGCAGGAAGAACTGGTGATAAAAAAAAGTCATCACATGTTTACCCACACAAGTCACCAGTGCGGTCATGGCATTTCACAGAGTCATTGCTTCCTTTTTTAGGTCATACACACAAGTGGGTGTCCTGGCTGATGGCACAAGCAGGATTTCTTGCAAAGGGCAGCAGGTCTACCAGTTCCTCGGCGTCAGTTCCTTCTCCCAGTACACTGTGGTTATTGACACCTCGCTTGCGAAGATAAGAAGTGATGCACCGCTGGACAAAGTGTGTCTGCTGGGCTGTGGAGTCTCCACCGGTTATGGTGCTGCTGTTAATGCAGCCCAGGTAAGAGGATACAGATCTGCTGTGTGCACTCAGTTCAAATCATACTTTGAATTCTCACCGTCTCTGATGTGAACCTGTGCTTGTGTGCAGAGTCCTGTCTGTGCTTAGAACTACATGGATGCTATGAATTTACAAAGACGTAATTTATAAATAGTTTAGCCTATTATAACAAAATGGATTTATTATATGAAGGAAAACATCTTTGTTGCAATTTGAATTTGACATGTTTCTAAATTGCTGCCCGATGAGGTTACCAGTATGTTGCAGGGCTGTAGTTACTTATTTTCCCCACTAGATGTCAGTAAATAACACAAGCGCCACATAAGTGGACTTTCTGGGTTAAAAGAATTCATTAATCCAATATTCTGCTCCAAGTACCACACAAAGGAAGTTTTGTAGAAAAGATTAAAGGTCTGTAGAAAATATAAAGGTTTGCAGACAGTTCCCTCAAATGCAGCATAAAGAAAATGATCAAACTTGTTTTTAATATTGCGCAGACAGCATTGCTCAGTGGCAAAACAAAGTGGAAGTGTGAATAAAACTAGAATAATGGCAAAGCAGTCTTGCACGCCTGATAAGAATCAGTTCTTTCAAAATACTCCAGCTAATAGAAAATTTAAAGGATGACTACGGCATTTCTCAACTTGGACCCTATTTCCCCGTGTAAACCGGTCAACGAGACTGTTGTGAACAGCAGTGTTTAAAACTGGTCCAGTATTGAGCAAGCTGGCAACAGCCAGCAGCCACGGGATGAGCTGCAGTGGAAGCACACGGGATAGTTGAGCACCATCACTGTATGTCTGAGTGGCTCAGATTTTTATTTGAAGTTTCTGAAGTGTCTCTTTCCCTTTCACTTGATCTGTTTGTTATTGCCTCGCTAAGCAGTCCACTCTTCGTGCGTATACTCCGGCTCACATAAATACCGGTGGCGGTCAAATTCAAAAGCCTCATCCACAAGAATGAAATCAGGTGAATAATCATCCATGACACTATATGTCTTCACACTAAACTATGTCTACTGCAAAATACTTACTCTCTCCAGGACCCACACACATTTCCGCTGTTGTCTTTCTGTGACATCTTGTGATATTTCAGAGCAGACCTCCACTTAACGAGGCAATAACAAACAGACCGGATCAAGTGAAAGATAAAGAGTAACTCCAGATAATCAAGATAACAATCGGAGCCACTCGGTGGTAAAAATAACCACTTCTAATGGACATACAGTGACGATGTTTAGTTGCCCCGTGTGCCTCCACTGCAGCTCCCATAATACAGGAGCAATTAAAAAGTTGTTGTTCATATCAGTGTCTTTGATCAGTTTACACGGGAAAGAGACAGACCACGTTGAAAAATGGCGAAGTTATCCTTTAAGCAAGGGGATCGTAAAATGAAGTTTTACTCATATTTTTGATATGTAGAGCATGCGTTGTTTTTAAATCAAGCTATGCAAATCTATTACAAACAATAATTAAAGCAAATACAGCTTAAAAACATAATAAGCAAGGGCATAGGTTTCATTTCCACATTAAGGGGGGAACGACACGCAAGTGTGGAGGAGTCAAACAAGCCCTTAATTTGTATTCATCAGGTCTTATTCTCTCTGCAGCAGTTTATGGTGTAAATGCCTTTAATTTAGTCAAAATAAAAGTCCTCTGCTACTTTAATGGTTTTAATCAGGGAGACAAATGCACATGTAAATATTGAGGGAGATGTGTCCCCAAAATCTGCGCCTATGTCAAAGCTGCCTTGCATTGACATAGGTAAAAAAGAAAAGGTAAGACCTGATGCATACAAACTGTTAAGGGCTTGCTTGACTTCTCCACATTGTCAAGGGGTAGGTTTCATCTAAACATTGAATCGGGGGGTGGGGGTCTGGTGAATTTTTTGCATCAGTTTATGGTGTAAATGTCTCTAATTTTGTTAAAATAAAAGTCTTCTGCTACTTTCGTGTTTCCATCAGGGGGGACACATGCACATATTCTAAATATTGAGGAAGATGTGTCCCCTGCGTCACCCCAGAAATCTATACCTATATGTATGAGAATAAAATGGGCCAATTGAAGCGAAAAAGAAAAGGAAAAAAAAGTTTATGATGGGTTTGTTTTGAAAAAAGAAGACAAACTGCTCTGTATGAAAGTTGGCAGTGAACTTGATTAAGTGATCTCATCAGATGTCTCTCAGACAGTCGTCGGTTGACCGACTCCTAAATGGTGTGCATCCAGGTTGAAAAGGATTCCTCATGTGCCGTGTTTGGGCTCGGAGCTGTCGGACTGGCGGCCATCATGGGCTGCCAGGCTGCTGAGGCGAAAAGGATCATTGCGGTGGACGTCAACCCTGACAAGTTTGAGATAGCGAAAAAGTTTGGAGCCACTGATTGTGTCAACCCCAAAGATCATGAAAAGCCCATCCAGGAGGTGCTGGTGGAGATGACGGAAGGAGGGGTGGACTACGCTCTGGAGTGTGTTGGAAGTACAGCTATTATGGTGGGTTTCTTGATGTGTTCAGAAACATTTTAATATTTGATTCTTACAGGTGCAGTAGGACGTCTGTACAGTGTCACCACAGAGTAGGTGTGTAATGCAGTATGTGCACATTGGTTTGTTAAGAAATTACACAATCTTTCACTTACATAATTTGCTGTTGTGAAATTGTCATGTATTTACATTCTAGTTTAATCACATTGTGTACTTTTGTGTATTAAGACAACTTATGCTTTGTGTTGCTCCAGAGCGCTGCGCTTGAGTCTACAACAGACGCCTGGGGCATCTGTGTCATCGCTGGGTGGTCAGAGACAGAAGCCATGGAAGTCGTGGTTGAAAAGATCCTGATGGGACGCACCTTGAAGGGGACTTATTTTGGAGGTGAAACTAAAACAAGTTATCAGGCCATGTAAAAAATGGGCTTCTGTAATGGTTCAGCATTGTTCATTGAGGCAGGTTGCAGCAAACATCTGATATGCACTGAACATCTAACATATCTAACATCATAAAAGTATCCAAAGGAGGGGAATTCTTGGGGCCAAAAAAATGTGCGATTACAAGAAAAGATGATGAAGAGGAAGTGCCTTTCTCAGGGGCTCATGAAAGATCGCTATTTTGTAGTTCTTGAGGACTCAGTTCTATTGTCCTCTTCCATAGGCTGGAAGAGTGTGGACGATGTGCCTAAACTGGTGGATGCCTACATGAACAAAAAGCTGAAGCTGGATGAGTTTATCACCCACACCCTCCCTCTGAAAGAAATTAATGTGGCCTTTGAATATATGAGAACTGGGACAAGGTAAGACCTGATTTATCTGTGACGTGTGTGTGTGTGTGTGTGTGTGTGTGTGTGTGTGAGTGAGTGAGTGAGTGAGTGAGTGAGTTTTACATTGGGGTGGGTGGCAACAATACAGTAAAGGGGAACCCTACTTTAAGTCCCAGTGTGTAAGATTTAGGGGGATTTAGTGGCATCTAGTGGTGAGGACTGCATATTACAACCAGCTGAAACTTCTCCTGGTTAAAATTCCGTTCATTGTTCAGGAGGTTTTTACCGGGAGCTGAATCATCAGCAGAGGTCTCTTCCTCTCCAAAACAAACGGACCAGGGGCCTCATTTATAAGAGTGCTTAGGATTCATACTAAGAGTGGACATGTGCCCAAAAGCTGAAAATGGCGTGCGCCAAAAAATAATCTGATTTATAAAACCGTGCGCACGCACACTTGCACGCAATGTTCTCTTTATAAATCACAGACCTCCTGGAGTTGTGCGCACCCAGATCCGCCTCATATTCCGCCCTCTACACACCCTAGTTCAACCATAAATGGTCATGAAAATCACCTCATGAATGCGATCTGCATATAAATAAGTGGTTTCTCGTTGTGTGAGTCACGGCGACAGGTGTGAGAAACAAACCAAAAAACGGAATTTCTCCGAGACTGAGCTAGAGACCCTTTAACGGGAGGTGGAGGACTGAAGACAGATTTTATTTGGTGGCCACAGCAGCGGGATCACTAATAAAAGAAAGCTAAAAAAAAGTGGCAACACATCAACGCTGCTGATGCTGTCAGCTGTGTCTGTGGGACTGCACGGACAGTGACAGAACAAAAAAAAAAAAGTGGTCTGATCTAAAGGTAGACCAAATATTTCTACTCCTTTACCAACATGTAGTTAATGTATTGCTTTTAAATTTGAGGATGTTTGACATTGATGTGCGACATAAAGAATCACATTCATTAAAGGTGGAGGCAAAAAGGAGTATGCGCCAGTGCCATCTTGCGCAATTACGCACGAGGGTCACTGCAGTATTTATATGTTTATGGCAATTAGTCTGATCAGACACCGGGACTGAATTACAGCATGAACCAGTGGTATCCCTGTCCCAAAATACAACGTGTAATTTGAAATACAATTCAAAGATGAAAGTGTAATAGGCGAACATGTTTCGGTGCCGGTTTTGTCATGAACAGCACATGTCTAAGTAGGGCTGATGAAATGAGTGTAACAGTTGTGCTTAATGGCTGTATTTCGAGACATGATAAATGCACTGGAAATATTTAGCTAAAAAAATAAATATATTCCATGCAGTCATGCCGTCCTCTCCCCCTCCTGCGCTCACAGAGTGGACAATGAGACGTTAGAGGCAGTGCAGATTAAATGCGTATTTAGAAAGAATTTCAATTCAGGATTTGAGTTGGATTTTACAACGTTTTTATGAAACAATTATCGCTCACTTCAAGCGCAAAATAAAGCTGCTGGATTTAATTTCAATGATAACGTGAATCTAAGGTGGATATAGCGTGACATTAAATTTGTGTGAGACTTCAATAAAAATCTGACTCCACTTCTCCACCTCGCTGTCTGCGTCGCCACTTCCCAGTGTCTTCCAAAATGTGCGCACGCATGACTCAGAGTTTGCTTACAGGTGCGCACATTCTCCCGCCAAGTTTATTTTTATAAATCACAACCTTTGCGTGGGAAGTGGCGTACGCCACTTTCAAGCCCCGTTTTGTGCGTAAGCAAGCTTTATAAATGAGGCCCCAGGTGATTCATGCCAGTAAAACACTGAATAAAGCTGTTTAATGTTAAAAAAAATTGTGGTTTTGTGAGACTGGTCAGCTCAAAGGGGCTCTATCAAGAGTCAATGTTTGGCGTTGCAGTTCTGGGCTACTGTAGAAACATGGTGGTGCAACATTGACTTTTTTATAGATGAGGACCTGCTCCCTGTGTAGATCTATCTTCTTTTAAATCCCCCTTAAAAGTGCACTTTTAGAAGTGTGCTTCCACAGGGTTAATAGCCTGAACTCACTTTTATCTTAAGTCACTTTTTACAACCGGTTTATATACAAAAGCATTGTCTTAACTATTATTTTACTGATTGTTTTTTTGATTTTATTTTGTCTTATTTGACCTATTTAACACTTTCTCATGTAATGTTGTCCTGTGTTGCATAACTTTTAAACTGATTTTATTGTTATTTTTTATTATTATCTCTCATTTTTTGTTTCTGTAAAACACTTTGTAATTTTGTTTTGAGAAGCACTATAAATTAAGTTTATTATTATTACAATTATTATTATAAAAGGCTAATTTTAGGGCCGTAAATATAGGCAGTACAGGCTGTACGGTTGCACTGGGGCTCGTGAGGTAGGGGGCCCATAGAGAGAGTGTGCCTTCCAACAATGTGTTGGGTGGAAAATTGTCCCTTATGAGTGACTGCTACCTTGGAAAAATGCCCGAGTTCAAAGAAGAACTTTCATTAAATTGAAAACGGTGCCAAATTATATGCTGATTCTACATAAACTATAATAAGCTAGTAAAATTGTTCAATTAAATTATATACAGATATGCAATGATGATTGTTGGGTTATATATATCTTGATGTTATCTAATGTCAAGTCTCTGTTTATGTGACGAGACGATGTGTGCACAATAGCGTACACTGGGGCCCGTCACAACTACCTTACGCCACTGGCTCATTCTGAGGTAACAAAAACACAATGATTCTTCTTTTCAGGTGATGACACACTAACGAAAACATACCTATTACATTATATTCCATTTCTGCCAATATGTCCTCCTAAACCCTACACACTGGACCTTTAAATTAGGAATTTAAATGTTATTTACATGGCATAGGAAAGTTCAAAAAGTCTCAAAACTTGTCATGTAACAGGGTATTAAGTCTGGAGCTGCTCCATACACAGTGAATGGGAGCCAGATTTTATGGACACACACAACGTTTTTCTTTTTTATACCTTTTTTACACCCAAATGATATACTGTATATAGATTTTTTTATTGCAGTGTTCTCAGTGCTGAAACAGAAAGTGTCCCCATATGCTCAGAACACCTCCCCCTGGGTGCTGTTTGTGTCATCTACAACTTTTCCAATCCAGTGTCAATGGAGCAGTTCCAGATTTAATACTTAAAGATGTCACAAATTTGAGTTTCAGCACTCCAGCTTTTGGATTTGGGAGGGAGTTAATCATGTTTACTGATATTTTTTGAACTGTCTTAGACTATAGGAATAACATGTATGAATTGAAAATGGGCATAGCTCCCCTTTAACCTTTACATGTACAATTATATTCTTGTAATTTTTCCTCTTTCATTTTTAGCATCCGTACTGTGATCAGTCTGTCGTAAGAGGAGGCTACACCCACAGTGGCTGCCTAACAGGATGACCAATTCAGTGTTACTGTAATGATACTTTGCGTAAAACTCTTTGCTCTTTCTGCTCTTTTTCCTAAAATATATAAAAATGTTTACCTTGCTTGATTTTATAGCTCTTACATGATATAACATTATCCACTAGAGGGCAGTGTTATATCATGTAAGAGCTTTTGTGTATGTGTCCGTGTATGTCATCTAACTTTATAAAGACATTGCTTTTCTATCATGCAAAGAGTCTGTATTTTTATTCACATTAAATTCTGAGTTTGTTTCTTGTTTATCACAGATCTGAGCTAAAGGAAGAAACACTATGTTCAGTGCACTTGTGTAAAATAATGCCGGGTGTAATTCATAGATATAGACAGCATCTGCAGTAACACCAAGACAAATTCTCTCTACATCTGTCACACTTGGCAGCTCCACTGATTCTGGTCCTGATATGAATGTGAAGTGATAGTTGGAATTAAATACCCTTGTATAGAAGACGGGGTAAAAGACACAGGAGACAAATGGCTGAATCTGTCATCGGCCGCGGAGAAGTATCTGCTTCATGTGGTCAGGCTTACCAAATTTCGTCCTTGGTAATATTATATATTGATTTAATGGAGAGTCGAGGAGAAGGACTAAAATAACAGTTGCTGGCTGTCAGGACAGAAGACAAAAGGTTGTTTGGGGAATGCCTCACGGTGAGGAGCTGAAATAGCTGTCGAAGGAATTTGTTTTATTGAAGTTCCGTTCAGATCAAATGAATACCCTTGGCAGTTTCCCCCGCTTTTCCATCTTTATTTAAAATGGAAAATAAATTTGTGCTCTTCCTCTTATGTTGGTCTCCTCTGCCTGTGTGCTATCAATCACAGATTACACAGCTTTAGACCCCCTCCTCCTCCTCCTCCTCCTCGCAAAGAATCCCAAAGTAAAGAAAGTTTTCAAAAAATAGAGAGCAGAATAATACAAAGAACGGAGCAGTCGAAGGAGATAAGAGAGGAAGATCAAAAGAAAGAGTGAGACACGTTTTGACAGGTGGTAATGTGACTGGGCATCCTCAGCTATAAATGTTGGACATGCTCTCAGATTTATAAGGCTTTCTTGGGGACATATGTCTGAACGTCTGCCTCATCTATGGGAAAACCATCCAAAGTGACGACCATAAGTCTCCCACCTTTTTCCCCTCCTTTGTGTTTGAACTCTACCACCTCTGGAATTGTCACAGCTTGGTGAAACCAATCCAGGCCGGACATGCTATCTGAACTACACCCACAGCATTGTACACATTTTTCAAAGTCCTGAGCGTCCCATCTCGCCATGCTTCACTTACACCTGTGTAACTTTTCTGCAGATATCTCCTGGATACGAAACCTTGGCATCAATTGCCACGGAGTCAACTCGTGGAAGAGACAGCTAACATTTGCGAATGGGGAAACCATATTTACATTTTTATTTTGAGGTACATTTGTTTTTCCGTCTTGCTGTCATCACTGCACTGAGACAGCTCTTTCAGGCAGGAGTCTTGGAGAGATCATTGACAAACAACAGAAATGCCAGATGAGGTAAATGCCATCACACAAATAAAGGCATGTCTGGAAACAAATGCCAAAAAGGGCCACCTTGCCTTCAAGAGATTTCATCGAATTCAATAAGGTATATTCCTTTGTCAGAGACAGACAGATGATGGCACTGAATATTATGAGAACATCTGATTCAACTGGTAATTCATGACGTGGCAAATGCTTCCAGAATATCCATTAGAAACTACAAATTATTCTATGCTATCTTATGTGGTTTGCTCTTTCCAGAAATCCTGACTTGGTAACTCAAGACAGTGGTTCGCAACTGGTGGGTCGTGGTCCAAAAGTGGGTTGCGGATCCATTCTGAATGGACCACAAGTGACCTGTGTCGGCTTTGTAATATAAAGTAAAACACACTTTATATTGAAGTACAGTGAATTTCTGGCAAAGAGCATTTATTTTTATCTGTCGTTTCCTGCCATAGAGTGAGCTGCTTGACAGAGACAGCAAACTGGCTCGACAACATGGCCAAACACAAGTCTGAGGCTGAATATATTAAACTGTGTTGATCTTAAACCAGTGACTAAGGAGAAATCTGGACCACATGACTGGACCAGTTGGGAAACACTGACTCATGATAATCCACAGACCTTCTTGTCATAAAGTTACATGAAGGTACTGTTTTCTTCAAACTGTCCCTTTTAGATGCTACACCTTGAGCAAGGGATTTTTTTGTTTCTGTCCGGGGGACCTTCTTGTTAACGTAAAGGCCCTGTCACACCAAGCCAACAGTCGCTTGTCAGTCAATGTTGGGCCGTTGCTGAGTGTTCATGGCCCTCGTCAGTGCAGTGTGTCCCGCACCACTGGCCCTCGTCAGCGCTGGTCAGCTTTCTTTCGCCAATTCAGCATGTTGAACTGGCGTAGGTGACAGAGGAGCCTGTTGGTCGATGAAATCACTGACTGGCAGTTCAGCTCAGCACACAAGAAGAGAGGGAGTGAGACCAAAGCAAACTTTTTACATAAAGTAAGATTTTTTTTTCTTTATTCAAGGAACTCTTGAGCAGAAATATGTCCTGATGGTTTGTGTTATTGTTCACTGGCGCACGGTAAATGAAAGAACAAAATGCTTTGTTCTTTCAGCACTGGATTGTGGTTTTTTTTTTCGGTTTCCCTTTTTGAATGACGATTACAGCCTACCACCATCTGCTGGTGCGGAGAGTTATTTCCTCTCACGCAAGTGCAGAATGTAGGTGTCTTTGAGGAGTGTTCATGTGCAACTTGTTGGCTGAGACAATTTGGCGTGAAGTGACACAGCAGGGGGCTTTAGTCACTCCTAGTTCTCTGAAGTCGGTTTCCTGTGTCTGGACCTCAACATGTCTTTTTGTGTTAATAGTTGTTTGCAAGCCATACCTATGGTTAGCCTACAGCATAATAAGTTTTTTTCACAGACGACATTTTGACTAGGAGTGGGAGAAAAAAAATTGATACAGCGTAATATTGCGATATTTTTGTGTGACCATATTGTATCGATACCTGGCCCCCAAGTATTGATTTTTTTTTTAACAAATAAATTATTAATACTACATATACATGTTAAACCTTTGGTAGCCTACTAGAATAATTAAATAAAAAATAAATAAATTGCTTTTATTGATATGAACAGAATGAGAACTTCTTATGAGATAAAACAGATGTTGACGAAGTTTTCCTTTGAGGTCATACAGTAATGAGCAGCTAAAAAATGTAATACATGGCAATTTATCATGATACATTTTATCACAATACTGTGCATATTGCAACATGTTTTAAATCATAATGATAGTTTATCATGACTTAAGTATTGTGATAATGTTGTGTTGCGGGGCCTCTGGTGGTTTCCATCCCTGATTCTGACAGATGATATAATAAAATATAGTTGTTTCAGGTTTCTCGTCTCACTGTCATCTTGTCGTGACTGTGACATTTGACTCTGTAATACTTACAATGACAAGTCAAAATATCTGCTGTGAAAAAAACCCCATTTAATTTAGGCTACCAGATATAGGAATATTTGCTATTTTAATAAGGGCTTATTTTTATTCTTTTCCCCACACATACATGTGTAAAATGACAATACTGTGCTTTTTGAACACCTGTTGGTCTAAACAGTTGCTAAAATCACATTAACCAGTCATGAAAAGGACTGCATTAACATCTCTGTGAAGTAAGCTGGAGGGGAAAGCACATCTGAAAGAGACACAGTCAGTTAGACAGAGAGATAGAGGGATGGATATACTGTATAGCCCCAACGGCTATGGAAGAACGGCCCACTTAAGTCACTAAAGACTGCCAATGTGAGGCCCCTGCTTTATCAGCAAATCCTGGCCATTATACGGCTAATGCCAGGCATTGCCTGTGACATCCCCAGTCTTTCTCTGACACGGTTAGCTTTAGCTTCTGTGTCAGTGGAATATGCCCAGCTTCACTAGAGGACAGCACAATACAGTGCTTAGTGTTCTGGAGAGGCGACTAGTTTTCTGCTGTGGAAGTGAACTGAGCGGTAACAAATCTGACACAGTGGGGTAGTGCAGGAAAGAGAAAGTCTATTTTAACTCCAACATATTAATAGTTCTAGAAATTGAGAATGTTCTAGGCTTTATAACAACACATACTGACATTACAAATGCCCTTAAATGGTTAAGCACTAAAAACTTTAAAGGGTTACTTCTGTATTTTTCAGCATGGAACCTGTTTTTACTAATTTATTTCTGTGTCAGTGTGACTAATGGAGACAACAATTTTTGGAATTTGTCCAAAAGTGAGCAAGAGGGCTGAAGCCAGCAGCAAAACAGGCTCAATGTTACATTAAGGGGCAATTGTGCACCATCAATTTACATCCACAAAAGGTGCTTGTTTTTGCCACTGACAGGCTCAAAATATTATTTTAAGAAAAAAACAACGACTGGCCAGCCTACTCAATGTAAAACTCCATAGTACAGGCAAGCAGTCCAAAAATACATCTGAGGCACTCTGACTGCAGTTAAAAATCCTTAATTAATACATGGATAACCAACATGTTTCGCTGAGAGAGTCTTCATCAAGTTATAAAATACACTGGAAACACGTAGGCCTATGTAATTGGAGAATTCATGTGAAGGTCACGTGGCACATTTCACATGATATATTGGTATAGCCATACTACACAAAAAAACCACATGATAGAAACTGCAAATGAAGATGACATAAATGTATACTTTAAATAATCAACATATTTAGTGATGAGAAAAAAGGTTCAATGCCAAATAAATACAAAGGAAACAACAGTGATAAAGTGTCTAACTCATTTGTTAGTTATCTTGAGTTATAACGTGGCAACATTCGAGGAGAGAGGAGAGGACCCTACAGAGATAGATTTTATTGTTAAAGAGTAAGATCCTTTTTGTTTAACCAGAAACAATCCCAAAATCACTATCACCAAATCCACCAGACTCCATTTAAATAAATGGTAATTTTATTAGCATTAAACACACTTCATTCAAAGTCGACGGAAACTAAATAAAACTCACAAATACATCCTGGTTTATCTTTCCACTGTTCCAACAATCACCAACTCTGGTTTGGTTTAAATTAACCCTTAATTCACCCAGTTAGACGTGAAAATACACTGCCTCTATATGTGCTTAAATTACAGTTTTTTTTAATGGAGTGTGGTGGGTTTGCCAACAGCAATTTCTGGTTCAACAAAAAGGATCTTACTCTTAAACAAAAAGGTCCATCTCTGTAGGAATCCTTTCTATAAGTTGTCAGACACTTAAAATAATAATGTGAGCCTGTCAGTGGCAAAACCAAACACTTTTAGTGGATGTAAAGTGACAGTGCACAAATGCCCCAATGGGTTACATTGCCTGCTGCAACGGTCTCACTTAATACTGGACCTGTTTCAAAAATCGGACACAAAAACAAAGGAAAACAGGGTCCAGGTTGAAAAATACAGAAATTATCCTTTAAATATTGAAATAGCCAGTACTGAAGTTTGTTTTTACAGGACAACAGTTGCCTACTTTTACACTAATGTACAGGTGAACTGTTTCAAAAACAGTCCATCCTGATATCACATATGACAAAAACACAAATAGCAATATGGGCTACTGGTGCTTCATACATCAAATATAAAAGTCTATGGTGTCACACTTCAGAGCCCTTCTTGTAATACAAACCCCCCTAACCCTGATAATGACTGTGTCACGCTCTCCTCATTCAGCCATGCACCACCATGTGTTCCTTATTTTGTAACTTGCCAATCATATTGTATCAGTGTTTTATACTTAAGTTGCAACAGAAATAGACAACAAAGAACAGGATTAGACAGACCACACATGGCTATTACCAAAGAGACACACCAACACACACACACACATGAGAGGCTGTATGCGTGACAGCTCTAAGCTTTTGTTGTGTTTTGTCTGACAGCGGCAGTAAAGTAGTAATTGAGAGATTAACTCTAAGGTGCTATCATGGCACTCCTTTGTTTGGTCTCTGCCTCATTGGTCACACAGAACATCAGTAGCATGCGTGGGAAGGAGTCATACATCGAGACTGTTCGTCAAGGTTGCCTTATTTGAGCTCTTTTTAACCTACTGTTAGTGACGCGGTCCAAAAATGGCCTCCAGAGCCATGACAATGTAAAGTATTATGTTTCGATTGCAGGTAAATTGCAGAATCAGATTGTGTGTATGTATAAACGTCAAAGATTATTAAAGTTCCCTAAAAATGGTTTAATGATTGAACATTTGACCTCGTGAGCATGACAGAACTCATCCATGACAGACTTGGACGCGGCCCTATCCCCTCTCTGCCACAATGCTTTATTCCATGTGCCAACATTGAGTCAACAGAGTCATTTCATGTGGTTATGGGCTGAAGGTAGGGGGAGATATTTCTCTCAGACCCTGTGTGTTTACCCCCTAATCCCTGAGAAGAAGTTCACAAGCGTGAGGAAAGTACTGGGAGCTTTAGCTACCTCCCAAACCTGCTCAGTTTACCGCTCCCCGGTTTTCCACGGCCACATGGGGCTCGGGGTAATTCCTGGGAATGTTTGTGAAGGTTTTTTGTGTGTGTGGTTGTAAGAATATAATTGGTATGAAATTGCTGGTTGTGTTCTTATATGGAACAATCTACAATAGTCTTAACACTATACAATAAGAATGTGTGCTTGTTCAGTGATGCTGTCCAAAAAGAATGTCTTCTAGATTGTTCTATTCCCTCGGGTGTAACTATGAGCTATAAAACTTTCAGCTGAGTTCTATCCACCTTCTCTCATGTTCGTAATGCATTGTAAGCATACCTATTATGAATATTTACAGTTTAAAGAAGTATTTCACTGCTGGAAAGATGGTCTTTTCATAAAAGTGAGCTGTTTCTGCAATCAGACACAAATACTTTTGAAATTGGTGCTACATGACCTGAGGAAACAGAGAGAAATAGCTTTGGTGTCTGCTTTAGCTCAAATAGTAGTGAATCTATAACTACTACAATGCACTACACCTCAACAGATCAATAAATGCTCCCACTGGAGCATGGTCTCACTCCGAAGTTGTCGAAATCTGGCGCTTCGGCAGTGACTTGCAGCGCCAGCAACCAATGAAAAAAACTGTCCTTTAATCTCGGCATGATAGGCGGTCTAACCCCTAACCCTAGTTTAACGGCGCCCAGTAGCATCAGGGGGAAACGTGGCGGGACAAGGATAAA
Source organism: Epinephelus fuscoguttatus (assembly GCF_011397635.1). NCBI lineage: Eukaryota > Metazoa > Chordata > Actinopteri > Perciformes > Serranidae > Epinephelus > Epinephelus fuscoguttatus. The sequence continues at coordinate 11,594,943 of NC_064760.1, read as the reverse complement.
AGTTAAGGCGGTGAAAGTCCAAGTGGGGCAGGCAGGAGCGGTGGTGGATGGGTCCAACAAACACCGTCTTTCACCCGAGAGAGCAGTGTTTACGTCCCGTAAGATTATAAAGCCAAAACCTATTGTTTTTTTTCCAAAACCTAACCAATTGCTTTTAGTTTTTGAATGAAAAAAAATTATCAATTCACAGTGTTGTACCAACGTGGTACATTAATTTTGAAAGAGACTGTATGTATACATTAAATTTCCTGTGAAAATGGAAGTGTATCTTGAAAGAAGAAAACTTGACACAGCGTCCCAGAACATCAACAACCAACGCACCCAGGGTACCTTACACATCGTATGTGGACGTGGAAAGTCCATGACCATAACGTCAACATGTGACGAGGTGGGAGTGAGAATGTGTTGCCCACTGCGACTTGATTTTTGCAGCGTTGTCCGAAAACAACATGGCGACCAGTTTGTGACAAACAATCTTATACTATAGTTAAACAGAAAGCTAAAATATGTTTTCGAAATCATTTGAGGTAAAAAAATAAGCAACGCAGGGACAGAATCTTGGTTCATATTTCATCAACACAGCTGATCTCAGCCTTTGTTTTCACAATATAGGAAACAGTATGGCGCCCGCTTCCTCAGGCTTCTGTAAGACTCTCATTAACTCTCACATTACAGCCAAACAGTGCACTAAAATATGGTCCTAAGTACATTTGATCTGAATTAGGTCTGAATTTAAGAGAGAGATGGGGACTTGAGCTGCGATGCTCTTTTTAGCCTCTTTGTGCTCGGCTTGAAAGAACTTTTTGGATATCCTAGAATGAAATGGCGGCGGATATACAATAGAACATTTGATAGCATTTGCTAACCTTTTTAAATCTTGCAGAATTGTTTCCATATCTTTACTTTTCATATAAAATATACTGTGACTCAAGGACGACTGTGGACACTTCAGTGGAACTAATCAATCATCTCCAAATGCACCCATGGCAGCAAATTTAGGCTGTAGAAACTTTAAAGGGAGCCTTTTCTGCTGACCTAGCATAATTGTGCACTTCTCTACATATGGGATGGAATATAATTTATAGACAATCCAAGTCATGCCATATTAGTGATAAATTTAATGTTGAGCTGTATTCTCAAAGCCAAAAAATGGTACTAAACCGGTGTAATGTGGTCCCTTCTCTTACTTTCAGTTAACATCTTTAAAGCTGCATTTTGAAACAACTGCAGATGATTTAGTGACTTTTTTATACTGCACAGTGGTGAACATAGAGAGCTATGAAATTAAATGAAGACAAATAGATTTATCTCGGTCAGAAATGTTTGGTTTTATTGCTACCACTGCTACTAATAATAATGAGAACAGTATTTTTGCCTGTATGTGTCTGCTGCTCCTCTCTTTTTAAATTGCTTTGGATGAGAGTGACACCAAAATGGCTAAAATACAAATCTAATCTAAAAACGTCTAACAGTAAATTTCTCCTGTTTTTGCACTTGTTGTGTTTGGCCGTGACAGATCTTCTGGCTCTGATGACTCCTGAGCTGTTGCGTCTGGTTTGTTACATTTATGTCTTGCTCGATTTATCTCCCAGCATTGCTTCAAATGAGTCTCAAGGTTGCGGTAGGACAAGAAAAATCAAAATGAGTTTGTGGTGATGAGTCATAGTTACCTTGTTACACCGCCACAGTAAAGTACATCTCTCTGTTTTTCTCCTTCTCCTCCCAACAACTCACTGTTGTCCAAAGATGAGGCTCCCAAATCACTGCTGCTGGCCCGCTGCCAGGCCACAGAAGGACTGGGCCGGTCCCAAAAATTACACTTCGAAGTGAACACAGTTGAAACACTTCTTGGGATGGCAATTGTGGTAAAAGAAAAGAAACCTGAAATAATCCATTAAAAGTGCCTGGGACTATTACTCATCCTAAAGCATCCCATAGTTTTCAATTATACATTGGCAGAAAGGACTGAAGTGAGTAATGCTGAATTTACATTTATGTATATCATGTAGCTGGAGGTCTTTGCAGGAGTGAAATATTCTGAATGATAAAGAGAATATTCTTTGTTACCTTAGCATCACTCATCTGAGTTTACACAACAAACTGAGCATCACAAACAGTAGATGTGATAATAGAATTACATGAGCTCTTTCAATCAGTCCAAATGATATGACTATTTTTGTATTATTGCATCGTCAATTTGATCATTTTTTAAAAAGTGGTTCAAACTACTCTTTCTAAGCAGCTTTAGTTAGGCAAATTAGATTCTCCCTTGGGTGACATAGTTGTAGTTCTTCTTACATTGTGAAGTAATTGTTATCTTGCAAAGCTGTGCTCTCAAGGTATCAACACTGGACATAATGAACTTAGTTGTGCGACTCCACAGGCCTTTTCTTTTGCACGTCTGCTGAAGTAGAATTGTGACTTGTTTCATGTCACAGGTTTTTTTTTTCTTTTGAAGATCATATTTTGGACAGGACAGGCGGGCGACATGCAGCAAAGGGCTGTGGGCTGAAATCGAACCCGCAGCCGCTGCTCAAGGACATTGCCTGTGTGTGTTAATAGTTATAATACACTATAGGTATAACAGTGAAGATAAGAATTAAGAAATAAACAGTGTTGTTTTGTATACACAGTGAAGAAGCCAAAATATCTCAGTTGGGAGAACAACAGACTGAAGATCTAAAGGTCCCTGGTTCACTCCTGGGTTTCGGTATTTCAGCCTGTTCCAAGTTCCCTGGTAGGTGATACAGAAGACTGTACTCTAAAACCACCAGGCACAATATAGTTTCTAACCACAGACCATCACTATAATAAAATTAGTCATAAACGATGTAGTTACAGTCTAAAATAACACTGTACATCCATCACTGTGAAATATAAAACCTATGTATACAATACTAACATGATCTCATCCTAAGTCCTCACATATTGTCGCTTTGTCAGTGGAATTTCAGAGCTATTTGTATGTTTCATGCTAGGTATCCTACTGCGTTTGCTGTTAAGATTCTGGGACAACCAACAATAGGCCCTCAACAAAAGCACGTGTTTAGGCGTAGAGGAAAACATCATGTTTTGGCTTCACGTTCATATGAGAAACGAACACCATGCTCCTGGGTGAAAGTCTGCAGTTCATTGGACTCATCCACCGCATAGAGACTTTCTAGCTCTTCTTTCTAAGCACCACCACAGGTACCGTACAGCTGGCAGCGTATCATAACACTGTGAAAGGTTCTGTACGGCTGTGTTACAAACTGACACCGCCTGACGGCGTATCATACTGCCACAAAAGGTGGCTTTTGGCGTTCGTGTCTGACACCGAAATTACTGACAAAACGGCGGTAATTAATGACTTAGGAACACAATATGTAACTATACATACATCATCACCCACCTCATGTATCCATTTGTTATCGGCTCACTGTTTTCCTCTTTAGGGGCGGTGGCCTTGTGGGTAACCTGTGAGTGTGTGACGTGTGCTTCAAAGTGTGTTGAGGGAAGCAGGTCTCTCTCTTGTAAGTGACATGGTGAAGACTGCATGTGGCAAAGAGTGATGATAGCAGCAGAATTAAGTGTCTAGATAAGCTCAGAGCTGCTGTTCAACCTCATGAGAAGGCCATGTTTATTGTTTTGTGTGCAGACTGCAATAACGTCACTGTTAGTGAACGACACAGAGTGGACCAGACCGCTAGAAGCTAGTTACCAGCTAATGATGAGCCAAGTTAAATTAATGCAAATAAGCCAGCGTGTTCACAACTACAGTTTGGAGCCAGTAAGCTGTCACTGAGAGGTAACACCTTCTATTTGTTTCTTTGCACTATTTATATGCTTACAAAATACTTGAGTTGTATATAGACATTGTTTGTTGTCAATACGTGGAGCGTTTGATAATCAGTGTCTGTAGCCCTGCGTTCACCTTTGGGGGTACCCCACCTATAAAGGGGTGTCTCCAGCCTTACCTCTCCCCTTTTGTTGTTGTACTTCATGGGAGAGGTAAGCAACATTGCTCTCCTAGTAATTTCCACGTTTTAGCGCTGTTAAGCTGTTTATAAGTTTATTTTATGCTAACATATTCCTGTGCCACTTTATTTTTGTAGGGACGGCTGGAGTTAATATGGTTGTAATTGATGGAAGATTTTGTTTTTACGTTTTGCTGTCAGAGTTGTGAGGAATAAACTACTCATCATACAAACAGATTGCAGACATTACTTAGGTCCACCAGTTAGTAACATTGCTGGCCAGTGAAAAAAGGAATCATATTTCTTGCATGTGTACACATACCAATAAAGCTGACTTTAATTCTGATACAATAAATGATAGATATCGAAATATAATATTGTGTTACTCAGTACAGGGTGCAGTCATGTTGTTTGTAAAGTGTTAATTGCTAATAGCCACAGGCTCTATAGTGACTTGGTTATAATGTTTGTATATAAAATGTGGAGTTCAGGGACAAAAAGTTATTGAATTCACACAATCACTAAGTAAATACAGATAGTTGACATTAAAAATGTACTTTGTATCACCTGCAGTTATTCTGATATTTGTCATATTTATTTCATAGTAACATGACCCCCTCTTACTAATCTTGTCTTGCGTTAGCAGAGCAGCAGAAATCCCGAATGCCTTTGGGAAGTTAGTTTTTAACAAGGTTCACATTGTAAGGTCAACGTCGCTGCCAGCAAAACACACAGCTTTAAACTTTGGGAGCGGATTTAACATCAAATATGTAATCCTAACCAGGGAGGTTTGGACATGGACAATATTCTCACAGCCTCACACTGAGAGAGCCAACAGTTCGCTGCTGCCACCTCGGCGACGTCGCTTTACCAAAAGTCTCTCTGTCGCCCCTCGTCTTAGCTGGAGTCTCTGTGAGCGCCGTGTTTGCCTATACTTCCCAAATCCCTGAGAGCAAACAGGAGCATGGGCAGATTAGCTTAATATCATCCATGGAACTAAATACACAAAAATGAAATGTCATCTGTGTCCCACCAGGGTATCGTCAAAATAAGAAAGTCAAACTGGGGCTGCCTTGATATAGTGCAAAGGGCAACATCTATCTATCTATCTATCTATCTATCTATCTATCTATCTATCTATCTATGTATCTATCTATCTATCTATCTATCTATCTATTGGTTATAATAACCACTCTCTCTGCTGCTGACAGATGCATTCATGTGGAGCCATAATGAGATTAAAACTAGGAGAAAAAAGTCAAATTGGATTTGAATCAATAATCTGGCTACTTCTTTGTGGATGGCATGTGAGTCCTGAAGAATAGGCAAATGACTGGGAATGAGAGCTAAAGCTAATAAGCAGGCCATCGCTAATCTCTTAAACAAACCTCCTCTCTCCCTATGTGGCCTTCTCTCCTGCATTATAAATAATGTATATTTTGCCAGCCACACACACACACACACACACACACACACACAACAGCCCCCCCCCCCCAAATGTCTCTTTTGACTTCTGAGTTGCCGCTAGAGTTCAATCTGGTCCTTCCCCCAACCTTATTGGTTTACTTTAATTAGTGATATTGAAGGCAGGGGCAAATGAGGAGGGGTGGTGGTGGTGAGGAGGAGGAGGTGGTGGCGTAAATACTGAAAACAAACAAGAGAGCTGAATGGGAGGATGGCGGCGGGTGCAGTCCCGATGCCGCTGTGCAGACGGAAGGGGACACATGGTGTAAGCAAACACTCGTAATTGCATTAGATTCCCCTGGCACATGGGTAATCTAGCCTTCCTCTGTCCCAGAACACAACAGGACACATCTCCCGCTTCTCTCGCTCCTCTTTGTCACTCTCTCCGCCTTCACAAATTATTAATGTAAAACCTACAGTGCTGTCATTGATCATTCAGCAGGCATGATAGAGGACTAATTATCATTTGGGAGACTGAGGTGTGGAGTGTCAGCCAGCTCACAGATTCACATGCTTGTGTTTGAGGAATGCAATGTGTGTTTGAATGCATGTGTGTGTGTGTGTGTGTGTGTGCATCTCATTTAACAGTTGTCCTGTTTGATATTTCATTCCTCAGCCCACATGTCTTGAGAGTATGAGCAAACACATTTGCTTGAATGGGATGTTCCCTGAGCAAACGGGGAAAATCTGGCCTTGATATGAATATCAGTGACAGTCAATGATAATTGGGACGGGATGTTTTTGCTCCTTATTGAGACGTCCAGCGCACAGAGACCTTATAAAGTGACATGCATGCTCTTATATTGTCTTTTAAATGATTTAGTATTGATGTGTTTCAGGAGCTGTGTCTGCTGTCCTTTATTTAGGGCACTGAAGTGTCTCCTGAGGCTGTAAAATCAACAAGATCCACTAGGTGGTGTTGTTATATCCACAATAACCAGAGCTCCACACATCCACATTATAAATACTCCAAGCTAATACTATCAAATCTTTTAAAAACATTTGTTTGCTACGGCAAATACGCAGAACTTTTTAAAGAGTTAGTACAACAAAAAAGTCCAGATTGCCGTGTTTACTTGAGTTTAGCTTGTTAATCTATCTATAAAACTATACTTTGTCTATTATTCAAGCGCTTATGTACTCTGTATTTCGACAGAACTCCAGCTTTACATTGACATTTTCCACATATTCCTCTTGTATTTTTCAGCTTTAAATTACTGCTCTTAACCAGACTAGTTTGAGTAACAGCAAAACAAGCTACAAATCCTAAATTACAAACATTAAAGCGAGTGCGTCACAGACAATAGGTAACGAATCCTTCCGGGCCCCGTGGATGTGTGATTTCTGCACGGCAAAAGCTGATTCCCCACTCGTGAATGAAAGTGGTGCCAGCGAGGCTGAGTCAGGTCACCTACACAAACATTAATGAAAGGGACGGTCGAGGAAAACTCTCAGATCTCTGATGGTATTTAGCGGATATGTGGGGCTTTGAGGGAAAGCCGCAGTGCCAGAGGGTTTAAATTTGTGTGGCCCCGGGGCCAGTGTAACAGAAAATAAACAATGCTTCCCAGTGATTAGGACTTTATTAAGGCACACAAAGCTGAGATGGGGTTTATGTTTGAGGAGTGGGCCCAGTAACAATACCAGTTGATCACCGGCTCTGGTCAGAAATGATTAGATTAGACTCTCCGATCAGACAGCTGCTTCAGTGACAGTCCAGTGTCGTGTTTTTATTCATTTGAAATAAGCTGAGAAAGCCCCGCAACACAAGATGACTTCATCATTTAAATCCGACTGATTACGTTTGTGTTATTAACTCCACAGTGCACACAATTAGCTCCCATTGACCGCCCCTATAATCACTACCACTCGGATTAAGAACCACTACCCACACAAAATGCCTGATCTCTAATGACTGACAAACAAACAACCAGGAGAAGACAGAGCGAGAGCAGTGGGAACACCCACCAAGTTGCTTTTAAAGTAATATCCCTAAGCCCTGGACACCCCAACAAAGTCTGTCATGTCTAACCTGGCTCCTCACCTGTTTGGAGGCAGCTAAACAGCCCAGGGTAATCCCTCATCCCCGGGGCACTGCAAGCAGATTTACCCACCTCAGAGCTCCGTCCTGCCCTGACAAGTTGGTGTACTGCAGGGGCTGCTGGAACACCCACAGCCACCACTCTGTGCTCATTTAATGGCATTTAGCAGAACCAAAGTGACTTTAAAAGTTCCTTAACCGAGAATAAACTTCAATAGCAGCATGTCACAGGCAATAAACCAGGGCAGCCATTATAATACACACTGAGGGGGTACATCCCCTCAATTTATTGATAAAAAAAATTGCTATGCTACGACAGGCAACAACATATTGCTGCCCAAAATAAACATGAGCAAATGTAATGATAATCACAAATACAACTTATCAAATTGCCATTATTATTACTACTGGTTCTAGTATTACGGTTTACTGCAGTTTTGCATGTGGTTTGTCCAAGTGGTGTTGCCATACCCCAGCAAAAGCTGCTTCTCGACTACTGTTGGTACAATAAATGTCAAATACTATACTGGCTCTCTTCATTACTTTTAAATGTATTAATAGGTAGAAAACTAGAATATATTATGAGTGTTAAAGTGTCAGTCATTTGGTTAGTACATTGTACATTGTGCAGGAGAGGTTAGAAGCCAAAAATGTCTTATGAACAAAGGCTGCATAATGGAATAAGAGTTCCAGACTAAGAAATATTACAAGATTGTTTAAGATGTACAATTTACAACAACAAAAACACAAACAAATTACAAATGTATGTTGTGCTGCATGTTTAATTCATGTAGGCCAGTGGTTGTGCCCAAAGCACACCAAAGGGCAAAATCTCAAGGCACACCTGTATTTATATCTGTGCACAGCAGCTTCTACAACGTGTGTTATCACTCTTGTCACGATATAAAACAATAAAAATAAGATAAAATAAGACAGGTAGCTTTCCTGATACTGTTTACTGACTGGTGCCATATTGTAATTTGCTCCGTACAATAAAGTGATCCATCGTCCCACACACAGATTTCTCCTTTTAAATGTTATCATCCCTCACACTGGCTGCCAATCAGGGCTTTTGATGTGTCACACACTTTAAATTCCCAAGAGCAAATGGCAACAAATAGAATAGAATAGAAAGAACTTTATTCATCCCCGAAGGGAAATTCAACTGTCCAGCAGCTAATAAAAAAACAACACTTCCCCTCATCAACAACAACACAGTGGCATTAAAAGAGACATAAAATAAAATAAGTGCATAAATAGAAAAAGAAATACAAATAGGTTCCCTGTGAAGGTCTTTTAAAATTAATTATTTTTTTTTTAGCTAGATTGCCTCTTTATTAGGTGATACTGGTACAGCTAATTAAAAATTAATTCATAACTTTTTGTATAAGCCCAGTTTAGTATTGCAGTAATAATGTGTGGTTATCACAAAATCCTTCTGCACACCTGGACCTGTAGTACAGCAAGCCAGTGTGCTGCGGCACACCATTTGAGAACCACTGATGTAGATAATAATAGCTTTAAGTTACTGCATATTTATATAGTACACTACAACTGTATTCACTTCTGATAAATAATATCGAATATAGAAAATAGGAAAAGAGTTTGCAAATTTACCTTCTAGTCCCCCTCACAGATTTGGTCCCCCCAGATGTTGACTCCATGGCTACGGCCCTGCAATAAACAGCAATATATGCCAGTGTAAAAGGCACAGAAGCTTGATTTAAGATACATAAAAACATCCATGTAAAATCAATGGATGGAATAAGTATCCGGATCACCAACTTACTGCAAGTAAAACACTATAAAATACTCTATTACAAGTCCTGTATTTACAATTATACACAAGAAAAACCACAGAAGTATATGAGTGTCACAAGTACTACTAAATAATCCAGAATAAACAGGGTTACTGTTGTATAATTTCATTTTTGCATCATTATTATTGATTTAAATTTGTAGTATGTCAAGACAGAGCGAATTTTAAGTACCTTTTATACTGTAGGTAGTTTAATTCATATAGGATGCATCATATTTCATAAACTGGTCATGTTTTTTTTTAATGTAAAAATCCTAATTTAAACGTATTTATAACTGTGAAGTCGAAGGAAATGTCCCCCTTAAAGTGTAGTTGACAATAAAGTAGCAGTAAAAAGAAAATACTGTAGTAAGTACAAGTACCGCAAAACTTTCTGGTGCTAAGGGTCTAGAAAATGCCTCAAAAATGAAATTATTGTTGGGATTACTGTATGTGTGTGTATGTACTCTATTCTGTTCTATCCTACTGAGTTATTGGGCTGGGAAACAGCAGGCTATAAATTAGGAATCCGTTAGGAATACATACATTTCTAACTGAGTACAACTTTATATATGCAACTCTGTATTTATGTAGCAACACATCCAGCATTAATTTGTGGGTGGCACGGCTGTGTGTGAAACAGAAATATGACTGAGCAGTGGGAAGGGGAGCACATTGATTTTATTGCCTCTGTGTGTTGGCGTCCCACCTGGTTAGCACACAGACAAGGCCTCACCTCTCGGCTCATTAAGAAAGCGGGTTTAAGGGCTGCACAGCCCGGTGGCAGAGGGATCAGCACTCTAACCACTAATTGGGCTGTTTCAAGGAGAGCTTGAACTGGAAAATGTTGCTTAATGATCAGTTGCAGCATCGCTCTTTGAAACACAGCGGTTGATGTTCGGAGGCATAAAGGGAGAGATTTGCCCAATGGTTCCTTTTTTTGTTGGAATCTACAACTCTGTGCTTGTTCAAAGCTTCATAATGTGTTTGTGTTTTTACAAATCCAACAACAGGAACATCAAGAAACAACCAGATCTGGTTGTGTCAAATATAAGTGTACAATTCAGTTTTTGTTTTCTTGTAAATGCAGTGGAGGTGGAGCTCCACTAGGGGGAGCAGTGCTGCACAAAATCATGCGTCACTGCAGACACAAAGAATCTGGTGGAGCTGAGAAGTACGTCCACTGACTGAGACAGATCATACAAAGAAGCATTTGTTTTTTTATTTTAAGATATGTTTTAGATTTCTTTAACTATTATATCAGCAATTACTATAAAATATTTTGTCCCACTGACCACTCATATGATGGATCAGCTTTGCTTTTATGGCAGATAAATGACATTATCACACATTACTATAAATGATGTAAGAATAATAAAACCATATTACATACAGACCTGGTCAGACCTGTCATGAATGTTTTATGGATATTTCAAATTTAACTTTCAAACAGTCTTAAAACTTACAAGCCCTCCAAATTATTATTAATGAGATCTATATATACATTCTGTCATTTTTTTTTGTTCGGCAAAATATATTCTGAGCCATGTGTCCGACTGCGACAGATGATGTGAATGATGGATTACTTATATATTTGTGGAATAATGTAATCAGCACAACTGCGGCACTGATCATCATCATCAGTTTGCTGTTGTGCAGGTGATTAAACAATTAGATGTTATGCTGTACAAACAGAATTTATTTAAGTCATAGATGCAGGGCACACATTTTACTCAGTATTTATAGTACATGCATTTGTTCCCCTCAATACAAACATGAAAGTAGCAGACGACTTTTATTTTGACTAAATAAAGACATATACAGACATATATATCATAAACTGATGCAGAAAAGGAACAAATTGATGCACTAAAATTCCCAAGAATGCAGGAAATTAAGTGTTTGATGCTCAAAATTATCTTGCAGAGGACCCACAACCCCCTGTTTCACATGTTAACCCCCATATGTGTCTCTTTTTATTGTCTTCACATGGTTCTCTATTATTGGCTCATTGTTGTGTACGATCATATTGATCATACTGTGCAATATCTTTACTCTATACTCCCATCAATAATGTGAAATCAGCAATTCAGTCTCTTTATTATATTCTGCTTCTTTTTGATGCTTCCTGATTATTTTGCTTTGTGTTTTTGTACAGTTTACTTATTTCACGTATTTATATATTGCTTTGTATTTTATCATTTATTCATATATTTTTTTTCTACGGATGCTTCCTGTTTGCACGCTCCTTTTGCTGCTGTAGTGTTGCAAATTTCCCCACTGTGGGACAAATAAAGGATTATCTTATCTTACCATATTTCACTAACAGCAAAAGTTACAGTGAATGAAAATGTTTTTCTTTGTTTGATTTTCTTCTTTATTCAGTTTGATTTGTTGAAGTTTTCAAATAACATTTGCACAAATATAAAACTAAAATGCCATACCATGTTTATACTTACATATTTATTTCCAAGGGTCTAGGTTTAACAGTAGGGGGAACACATATGAAACAGGGGGTTGGCGATCCACCATCAGAAAATTTTGAGCATCAAACACTTAATGTCCTGCATTCTGTTGGATTTTTATGCATGTTTCTGTGACCTATCAGCACAAGTTTGGGTGTAAATGTCTTAAATTCTATCAAAATAAAAGGAGGAGATGTGTCTCCTGTGTCTCCCACGAAGTCTACATCTATGACTTAAATAAATTATGTTTGTACAGCATAAAATCTCTCTCTCTATATATAAATATAGTTTGCTAAGAAAAAAATAGGGACAGAAAGTGCATATTCTCTTAATTTGGAAAACAATCTACAAAACCTCCATGACAGGTCTGACAGTATATGTAATGTGGTTTTATTATTCTTACATCATTTGTGTGAACTATCTGAATCAGTTTTCAATATAAATGTCTTAAATTCAGTCAAAATAAGAGTCCTAACCTACTTTCACGCTTTTATTTTGGAAGGACAAATGCGCATGTTCTCCTTTTTGAGGGGGATGTGTCCCCTTCACCCCCCTGAAATCTACACCCCTGTTTATTTCTTTAAAATTCACAATTTGTATTTTATAATTGACTGTCTAAAAACTCTAATTATGCTCTGTATGTTTTATATTATTCATGTGAGTCAGTTGTATTACATTTCTCACACTGTTGAAGGAAACTGTGAGAAAGCCTCGGGGTGAACGTAGACTGTCAGGGTGCTGTAGAATTGGCAGCTCTCCGGAGCCATTAGTCTCTCTCTTATCTGCCAGCCGTACCCACATTAATCATGTGGCTGCATTCGAGCTTTTAAATATTATCCGAACCTTCATGTTCACAATTTGTTTGAATGGTGCTCAGATAAGAAATGAAAATTAGAGCAGCATTAAACGGAGCCTGTTCAATTTGCTACAGTCGAAGCTATTTATCTTGATTAGCATGAAGTGACTGTGGGCTCCGTCACACCGCTCTATCTCTGACGGGCCCTTTTGTGTTTGTACGTGCGAGTCGGTGCACGTGCACAAACACTGCTGAAGTAAAATTTCAGCTGACTCCGTCTGAACTTTGTTTTGTTCGCACCATGTGTGAAATTGATTTCCTTTCAGAGATTCTTCTTTGCTCTTCAGTTCATTTGGACATTTTGTTTGTTTTGAATTGAATCCCTTAAAATCCCCTTTCACTCTGCTAAGAGTAAAACAACTTATTAACTTAAAAACAATAATTTCCCATGAGCATCCCTCACGGACGCTTTTTGCCAAGATATTTTCTCTCATCCACAATATTTTTTTGAGCCTTAATTAACAGAACGAGGATTTAGTGTCCTCCAATCGTATCACTCAGAGGACAAGTTTGAACCCTGACGGCTCTCCGGATCCAAATGAAAATGAGTACGTTTAAACTCCGAGCCAAAACATATAATCTTAATTAAAACACCCAAAGTGCCAAAACTCTTTATGGTGTAACATTTTTTAAAACTGAATCCTGCAGTTGTGTGTGTGTGTGTGTGTGTGTGTGTGTGTGTGTGTGTGTGTGTCTGCATCAGAGGTGTGTGTGTTCTGAACATATGCGGTTTTATTCTGATATATGTTTAATAACTACTGATGACTGTATTATATATATGTAATAGGATGTGATGGACACTCCTATTTTTTTATGACACTGACTTTAACAGACATTTTATGTCAATATTTAATATATTTTTCAAATTGGACCATGGGGAATGTGAAGAGCACCTCTGAAGCAGCATCTAAACCACGATATATCTATAAAACTCTTCATGTAAGCCATATTGAATTTAGGGTTCTTCTCTCTTTAATGCAGGGTCATGACCTCAACTGTTTAATGGTGCTGGAAAATACGGGGCACCCTTTTCTCTTTACAAATAATTTATTAGAATGACTACATAACAGTTGTTTTACTGCATTTTATTACGTTACAGCTTTATATTTCTTGTACATTTGAACACTGAATCTGCTTGTGCACAGTTTCAGTAAATATTTGAACCTAAAGCTGAACAGTAAGGTTGATCTGCAAAATCTAGTGGTTGCACTAAACGCAGATATTCAGCTTTAAAAGAGTAATTTAACTAAAGATATCCTATTAGAAAAGATAAGATTAAATTAATCCCCAATAAAGAAGCTTATTTGCCACCAGAAACATCTCAGACAGCAAACAATGTACACAGTATATTCACAGTACACAACAAATAATACAAATGCACACAACAATGAATAAATAACACCATAAAATGTTATTTGGATAAAAAAATCTGATCGCTGCTGGTGCAAAAAACCTTCTGAGTCACTGAGAGAAACACTGAGGCTTCCTGAGTCTGTCAGAAACATAGAGTTATGGATGGCCTTCAAAATACACAACTGTTCTCAGTTTGGCCTGTGTTCTCTTTGCCACAGTGACCTCAGGTGAATCTGGGTTAGGTCAACCACTCAGCCAGCCGTTCTGATTAACTTATTGATTCTGTTTCTATCACCTGCAGTGATGCTGCCCTCCCAGCAGAGCACAGCATAGAGGACGCACAGATAACCTATTACAAGCTGCGCCAGTGGTATGAAGTAGTATGCACTTCCGGTTTCCTAAGTAGGTGCCGTTGTCTCTCCCTCATATACCCCCACCTCATTTTAAAGTGTTAACGTCATGTGGATGGATGAAAGCAGATGTAAACAATGCAACACGATATACAGTACACTTTAATGTTTGTTCCTGTCTTTGCTGCTAGCTTTTAGCTGATAGCTTCATCTCTGATATCAACCCAGGACAAGATCACGTCAGTTGTTGCCAGATCTCGTGACAGTGTGTTGCTGAGACAGAGACATTTCTTAAGCAAAGTTAATATTCTCCTTTTCTGTCCATCTGAAAAATGTAATTTCAGTGTGAGAATGTTAAGAAGGGTTGGAGCTTGTGAAAAATGGGTCCAGTATTTATTTCAGTGACTACGGAGAAAAGGAGTCAGTCATAATCTGTACTCACGTTCACTTTTCCTATTGGAATGAATGGACTAAGGACCGTCACTAGTCTCTTAAAGGGGTGGGGCAGTGGTGAAACCGACATGACGTAGACACAGGAAATGATTCTAAAGTGACATGTCTCTTTTCAATGGTCTCTTGTTGAACTGATTAATGTGTTTGTGATGCCTCATTTTTTAAGTCTGGTCTCTATATTTTTAATAACTTAGCTGGTGATGAATTACTATGACTAAAATCCAGAAATAAAACTATGAGGTCTAGCTTGCATAAAAATTTATACAAACAATAGGGCTGTATAGAATATGTTTGTTTGTGTTTTTGTTTTTTTGTTTTTTACATTCAAAGCATCTATTAAGGTTTTTGAATAAAGCTTCGAATGTCTGTCGCTATATTTGATGACGTCATCACCCTGAAAAAATAAAATAAAATCTTTATTTTGAATAAAGTAATTCATCAGATTGAATAAGTGAATCTTTTATTAATTAAAATTTAATCAACTTACCTAAATGGCTAAATTAATTTATGGTGCTATTAGATTGCTCCTAGACCACCCTGGCGATAGCCTGTCGCAACTAGATCTGCAGCTAGCATACCTTGCTTTTAGCATGGGAGCTAACCAGCCAACAGGGACAGCAGATAATAGCCTATCACTGCTGTTTTGCGCTACCAGCATCAACACCACCTACTGCAAGACAACTACCAACTAGCTAACCTGCTTACCGAAGGTTGACTCATTGCAGCAGGCCCAGCCTTGGGTGTGCCGGTAAGTCTTGTTCCCAGTACGACCTCCTGAGTGTATCCCTACAGGCCTACTTTGCACAGTGAGCTGTCCTAGTCAGGTCTTTGCAAGTCAGTCTCGACCTGTCTGCAACTGTGCAGAAATGCCAGGATCAACCAGATGGAAAAGACATGGCAAAAAAATTATATATATATTTTTTAAGCATTCCATTAAGAATTGAATGTCGGGGCGTCGGTAGTGTAGTGAATAGTGCCGGTGCCCCATGTATAGAGGTGATGCCTCGTTGCAGCGGTTGCGAGTTCGACTCCAGCTTGCAACCCTTTGCTACATGTCGTCCCCCCACTCTCTCTCTCTCTCTCTCTCCCCCATTTCTTACTCTGTCTTGTCCATTAAAGGCAAAACGCCCCAAAAAAAATCTTTAAAAAAAAGAATTGAATGTCAACATTAGGAATGAAGGTTTGAACGGTTCAGTACAGCCCTGAAACAATATAAGATCAGTATAACAACAGTCCTCCATCACATTAGCAGTGGACAACACAGACTGACCAATATGTGATATTTATTAAAAGCCAAGTAGCATCCAGATATATCACCACAGCCCAAATCTGTTTGCACTGTTCTGCTGTCCAGTCGACCCACAGAAACATTTAACTCAGCTGTGTCTTAAAACCCAGAATCCAAAACAAAACACTGACGTCCAGCTCTTGTGCGTGTGCGGAGCAGGTTCAAACCAGGCGTAGAAAAGCTGTCTTGACTAAATTATGACCACAAGTGAATTATGTCCCTCCTGTCAGGTGAAGATGTGCTTAAAAAGTCGTCAGTAGATGACCCATCATAAAATTTTACAACATCAAGGCATAGGTGCAAAGAAAACACAATAAATCTTTGATCTCCTTCTCGGGATCCATTCGCCCGCCACATGATTCTTCTGTCAGGTGGACGAGCGCTCAATAAAGCTGTCTGACCTCACAGCAGGTGTGTGGATACGCCATAAAAAAAACGTGTAAACTCTGAATTCAACAATTAACTTTTAAGGAGCACCGTAAAGATTTATGAAGGGTGTCATTGAGGAAACTTCCTGGGCTGACATCCAGAGAAATAAGTGCTGTTTTTTAAAAGTATTTCACAGCGGTGGTGAAGCAGCAGAGAGATTTAAGAGAGAATGTGCAGGTGAGAGAGAGAGTGTGTTTCAACTTTATTTCAGGTAAACCCGGGGAGATTACCTTATTGTCTTTCTCATTTAGAGGGAAGGCCTAACAAAATTGCAGTCAGAATCACATAAGCACTGAGCTGAAAACTGCTGAATCCTCAGCAAGCAACAACAACAAGCCGGCAGGTGACAAATCTGAATAGATCTTGGATAAACAAAATATACACAAACCTTTATTTAGTTTGCTTTAAAAAAAGCATGCGTATTGTATTGTGCACTGAATGCTCAAAAATTTAGGAATACTCAGAGTTGAGTTTAACGTTCTTCTGCACAGTCCAGGTGTAAACGGACGTCTAATGAATCCAGAATCAGAATCAGAAATCAGAATCAGAAATACTTTTTTGATCCCCGAGGGGAAATTATTTATGTTACAGGTGATCCTTGCAAGAGAGGAAAGATACGTGAAAATATAAGAAATTTAAACAATAGTATTTACAAATATATAGTTAAATCAGTCAGGGTGAAATGGGGTTATTGCACAAGTTACATTGGATTATTGCAGTGTGTGAAATAGTCTCAGGGCCACTCAGAGGGAGGAGTTGTCCAGTTTGATGGCCACAGGCAGGAATGATTTCCTGTGGTGCTCAGTGGTACATCTTGGTGGTATGAGTCTCCCACTGAAAGTACTCTTGTGCCTGACCAGCACATGGTGGAGTGGGTGTGAGACATTGTCCAAGATAGTTCGTAACTTAGACAGCATCCTCCTCTCTGACACCACCATCAGAGAGTCACTCCGTTCCCACAACAGACTCATAGAATGGAAACAGGGGTCACCGGTGTCTTGGTCCTCCTCAGATCCACAGCCAGTTCCTTTGTCTTTGCCACATTGAGCTGCAGATGGTTCTGCTCACACCATGTGACAAAGTCCTGAGGCCATTGTGCCAAATCAGTGCAATTTGCATGTTGTAACCTTTTAAATTAAGCACATGTGTAACCATCAATCTCTGGCCTTTTTCATTCTTCTTCATTCTTTTTTTTTTTTTTTTTTTTACATGTTTTTTAAATGGAAAGATGGTTCACATTAGTAGGGCTCTGACACACCAGGCCAACCAATGTCAGGCAGTCAGTTAGCCTCCATGGCCCAAGTTTTTGCATTGCGTCCCACACCGTAGGCAAAGTCGGCCTGATTCAGCATGTTAAATCAGCAGCAGAGACGGCAGAGACGGTCGGTGAGCGAAATCTCCTTGATTGGGAGCTCAGCTCAGTGCAAGAGGACAGAAACAGAAGTGAGGACAGCAAACAAACGACTTAAATAAAGAGGCAGTGAGATAGAAACAACCTTGTTGTAAGGTAAGATTATTGTTTAGCCATTGAGCTCTTTAGCAGAAATGATTACGGATAGGTTTTGTCACTGTTCGCCAGCACACAGTAAATATAATTCATTGTGTCAGCATCGGGTTGTGTTGTTAACACGCTAACTGGCTAACTAGCATATTGAATTCGTCCTGTCTGTCTTCCGATTTCCCCTTTATGAATGACGAATACAGACTACCGCCGCATACCTGATGGAAAGTTATTTCCTCTCATGCAGGTGCAGAATGTACATGCTAGCTGGCCATTGGCTTTAGTCTTTTGGTGTGTTCAAGTGCAATTTTTTGGGCCAAGACACAGGCGATGCAACAGTTGGCCTCAGTTCTTTGACTTTAGTTGTGTCTGGGCCTTCATACCCAGACTGAAAGTAACAAGACAGAACAGAGTGCTACTTCCTCTTGATGTGGAATGTCCCAAATTTTTAGAAGGGGGGATGTGTCAGGGTAACAGGAATAATGACAAAAATGTTTATTTTAACTAAGATGTTATGAATTTCCAATAGAAAAAAGGATTTTATGTCTAAATTGGAAATAGATAATAATACTAGAGGAATACTAATCATTATATTTCATGGTGAAATGTAGTGTTAGATAGTGGGGATGGTATAAATTCATATTTATTCATTTTTATTAAGGTGTAACATGAAGGATCTTCAAATTGTAATTAGGGCAACGTGTGGGATACTTTGCTTGATTATATGATGGATTATAGAGATGATTTTATGCATATTTACCTCCGCCAAGGAGGTTATGTTTTCTCCGGCGTTGGTCTGTTTGTCTGTTTGTTTGTCTGCATAACTCAAAAAGTTCTGAACGGATTTTGAAGAAATTTTCAGGAAAGGTGGATAATCGGACAAGGAAGGAATAGATGATAGAATTTTGGTGGATATCGGTTGAAACAAAGTGGATAGAATAATAAAATAATGCCAGGAAATCTCCGAGTGCTTTTTCTAGTTATGCATGTTATGTCCTGGGGATGGAAATGGCACAGATTTGGTCAACCTGGCTAATTCCTAAGTCATCGAATACTGGTAAATACTGGTACTAGGCAGTGACTATAACCTATTGCACCAGATATTGATGAAAAAATGGGCGCCGTCAGTGTGTAGCAGTGTCTGACAGCGTCGGGGAAATGCGGCCAGACAACAATGTAAGTTAAGGGGTTGTCCAAGTAGGATAGGTGGGGTGTATAGGTCCAATAATCTCCGACTTTCACCTAGAGGGCCAGTGTTAGCTTCTGTTATGAAAGGATAGCCAAACCCTGTTTTTTTCTTTTTTCAAGATTAATTTTTGGGCATTTATTGCCTTTGTTACAATGCAGATAGAGAGTGACAGGAAGGGGGGAAAGAAAATGGGGGCAAGCAAAAGGCCAAAGGTTGGAACTGAACCTGGGCTGCTGCAAAGGACTCAGCCTACATGGGGTGGACTCTCTACTTGCTGAGCTAGAGGCCGCCCCAACCCAGTTATATTTTCTAAACCTAACCACATGCATGTGCAGGCTAAAGGTAACCACGTGCATTTTGTGTTGAAGAAAAAAACATCAATTTGTGGTGTTGAACCGACATAGTGTGTTTATTTTGAAAGAGACTGTACTCAAACTGTACATTTCCTGTGAGAATGGAAGTGTATTTTGAAAAGACAACATGCATGTAACAGGCTGAAGTTGACATGGTGTCCAAGAATGTCAGCAACAGACGCACCCAGGCTACCTTGCACATCATATGCAGACGTGGAAAGTCCATGACCTAACAGCAATATGTGACGCAGTAGGTGAGAAAGTGTTGATTTGGTGGGAATGGCCCCCGGCCAATAAATTAAAAAACTCAAGTGGGTGGACAAATGGACTTCACGGCATTCCTGCTCAAGTTCAGGTTTGTGTTCACTGCTTGTACATGCTGCAGATTTTGAACCTGTTGACACTATACCAGGGGGTTTCCAGCGATCTTTGTCTGGTACATGTGGTTACATGGAAAGGCAAGAGAGGATTAACCTTCAAAGGACTGTGCCTGTTATTGTGTATAATTAGGATAATCTGAGGGGTTACAGTAAAATCTGAGCCCTCTCAGTGTTCTTGTTGTCATGCGGAGGTGGCGTCTGAGTCAACACACAACAACTGAGTCAATTAAACTTCAGGTTAATCTAAAGCTGCTGTGATAAAACAAAGCAATTTAAAGATTTGAGAATTTTTAAATAGATACTTTGAGTGTTTACTCTGCAGTCTGTATGTTTCAGGTTATTGGATACCGTACAAAGCAGAGTAAAGCATTCTGCCTCTTCTAATTGCACTAAGTGGCACTTTAATGGATCTAAAGCTGGCTGAAATCTCAACATCATCTGATAAAACATGGGGGCACTTTTATTGTTGTGCAATCTAGCTAAATACCCGGCTTAACAAAGACAGCTATTAGCTTTTTGGTGACATAATGCACCCTCTGCCAGCCATATTGTGAGTCTTGGGCAACACTTTTTGTGAAAATTGAATTATTGCAGTACATATGCAACTTGGCTAACTCAACAGAACTCACTAGAAGCTAATTTCTGTGCAGCTTCTGACTGATGATCAAGCATTTGGCCAGTTAAAGTGATATTTTGCAGATATTTAACCAGCCTTGTATCATAACAATGAGGGTAATATGTGTTCATGAATTATAGCCAGCACCCAGATCTCCCTGCTCGTCTCCCAGCTCATATCCACTGGATGATCTAATGGATTGTTGCTGGCTCTGGGGCTGTTGCTTGAACTCATGGATGTACAAAGAGACCTGGATTCAGCGTTGGTGTTGCGGCCCTTCTCATTCCTATGAAAGTTGCTCAGTGGCGCATGAGGTCAAAAGAGCTCAAGTGCTGTTATAAAATAATCATTGCTGCGTCTGCACTGTGTGGCCCACAGAGCAAGCTCATTAAGGCGGGTTTATACTTGTGTGTCAGCTCTATGCAGACCGTACACACATGGCTTACACCATTGTGAGCATTAATTTGGTTTCAGTTTCAGAAGCTTATCAATGCTATCAGGGTTTTTGCATGAAAATATCTCATATGCAGAATGCCCTAAAAGCCAGGCCGAGCAATGACAGGTGCATGAACAGGCGGCTGGTTATTTAGCGAGCTAACTAAGCCAAAAAACAAGTTTGTTGCTAATGAGCTGATTGTTCTCAAGCTGCAGTTCATTATGTGATGAATCTGGGTCTGGTTACTGTGTCAGTTCCCATCATTTGTCACCAAATCTTTCTCATGGTCAACAATCTGAAACTCCGCAGTGATCCCATGGCTGTTTGGAGATTTGGGACATTTGCGGTATCACACTGCTGCTTGCCATTTTGAACCCTTACAGGTCTCGCCGCTCACTAAACATGGTGGTACCCTGACAAATTCAACACTCACTCACTCACCTCCTCGCTCACTCACTAGCTGCTATTTCAGCGTGTAAGAATATACAACTGTCACGGCTACAGCCAGATACCCACGCACTCAGCTGTTGACTGAAGGATCACTAGCAAAATGGGATGCTGCCAATTCCAAAAGGTGCAGAGATGGAGATAAATAGCTGTTGGGCTCCTCAGCATTACAGAGGAATGTCACCCAGCGAGGAGCCTTCTGATACAAGAGGACCCTTCTCCCCTGTCGCAGCAGCAGAGGAACGAGGAAGAAAGATAGCAGCCGCTCCATGACGACAGGTAAAAGACACAGCTGACACAAACTGTCACCCAACTGGAGATTTGCAGACTGCCATATTGGCACAGGCAGTGAGCCTGAGTAGCCTAAGGAAGGCACCTATCAAAATCCTTGCAATGCTGAGAAGAGAAATATAAGCGGCTATAATTAAGTCAACTCAGGAAAAAATGAATGGCTATCGACATGCTCTTTACACGGTAAGCGATGTGAATCAGTCGGCTCGTGGTGGAGTACGATAACATCAGCCAAAGCTGTGCCAAAAGAAGCCGAACTGGTTTGGAAAACTGCCAGTCAATTAATTTTTCTCCATATTTAAGATAAGATTAGGTAGAACTTTATTTACCCCAAGGGAAATTACTGTGCAGCAGTTGCAATATAGAGTTAGAGGAGTGTAGATACAAAGACCGCAATATACAAGAAAAAAAAGTAAATGTATAACAAATATGAAATAACTGTTTGCATTTATACTTGTGCGGTTGTGTGTCTGTCACTCTGCAGTTACACCTCCAAAACACTTGTCGGTGGTGAAGTGCTGTAAATTTTAATTGATTGAAAACACACATTTAACATGGCTAAATAGCAACAGTGTCAAACACAAGTTCACATATCGGCTTCATTAAAACTTGCAGCATTCACAAACAAAGCACTTGTCCTTATCTGGACACATTTTCCCCACAAATACAACATGCTAATGTTTTTAGCACAAGGCTATGACATTTTACATTATATAAATTAGCTTAGGGGCTAGCGAACATTTTCTCTTCTCCTATGAAGCCAGGGACAACAGCAACATTTAACAAAGGTAACGTTACAAAGTTCAGCTCCATTACAACTCACAAGGTTCACTGACAAAACAATTGTCTTATACTAAACACGTTTTGCAAACAAATATAACATGCTAACCTTATTAGCACAAGCCTACGGCATTTTACATTGTATAAATTAGCCTAGCAACAAGCAAAGATTTCCTCTGCTCATATTAAGTCAGAAAAAATTCCACACAAAACTTAAAATGTTGTGGAGGCTTTATTGTCCTAGAATTTATTGTTTCTTATTTGTGAAATTAAAGTAGTTAAGCTTTGTTTCCACTGAGGGAAATGGTTTCAGCTTACAAAAATAGACAGGAGGTCTGTGTTGCCGCAACGTATAGTTACATTTCTGGGGAGGTGCGCGTCAGTCTAAGGTATGGGGTATGGCGTAGGCTCTACATTGAGCCTATGCCGAGGTGTCGATTAGATGCAGAAGAACAAGTCCCGTTTTAGTGTCTGTCTCTAATTGGTCAGCATTTGTGGATTTTCCATATTTTTGTGTCTCTGCGTCATTACTGCAGCCAGAGGATTAACTGTAATATAAAATAGTGGGACTTTCTAACATGAAAAATCAGCAGTAAAGGCTTCTCCACACAAGTGGACATGTTCCAGCAGGAATATGATCTGAAACTGGGGAGAAATTATCAACACTGGCAACCAAGATGACATGCTTCCATTAAGTTAGCATGTAGCTACATGTAGCAGTGTAGGCAATATGCTTGCAGCCGGGGAATGACTGTGACATAGAACAATGGCTCTTTCTATCATAAAAAAGAATAAAATAAAATAAAATCTTTTAATCCAAAATCTTCACAAATGGATATGTTCCAGCAGGAATATGACCCAATGTCAAGGTGAAATGTATAACACTGGCAACCAAGATAACATGATTTCCTGATGTTAGCATGTGGCTACATGTAGCAGTGTAGTCTATGTTTCCAGTCACGTGCCTGGAGCAGATGATCATACAAAGATATTAGTTATGATCTAACATCAGCTTGTCCATACAGTCAAAATTAACCATTGGAAACAGAGTATTCAGACAAGGCTAAGGTTCATGCCCACAGGGATTACATTTATATACATTTACTTTATCATATGAACCTTTGGCCCCGTATAATTTGACCATTCACCATCATTACAGTATATTAATAAGACAGAAAATAAGAAAAAGCATATTAGGTGCCCCTTAATAACTATAACACTGAATTATATATGAACAATTTGTAGAAAAAGATGACACACTGATGATTCTGTTTCCATAAAAAGAGACTGTGACTGTGACTTTATTACATCACAGCTCTTGCCTGTACCATACAGCTCAGTTCCCTGCGGGCCCTGGAGGTAACTCTAGTACACACATTTTAAAATGCCTCCTGTAAATGTTAATTTTTCAAATTGCAAATGTAATGCTCCGTACAGCAGATAATGAGCTCTGGCACTTGACCGACCATTGTTGCCCCGGACATTTTAGTATTTGTTCGGCAACTGCTCCACTCTCTCAACAGGGTACTTAATCAACTGTAGATCCCTCTGAGCGACAATAGCATTGTTGAGCTAGCTCTCTCGGCCCTCAGAGACCAAAGTCGACATTTATTTTGGACTGGAGTGACCCTTACGGCACACGTGCAAAGATAATGTGACACGATGGATGCTGCAGGTATGTAGCCTTCAAATGACATGAATTTTTGAATGGTAATGTCAGAATACATACCAATGTATTTTGTTTAACGTTAGGTAATATTTAGCATTAACATTTTTGGCAATGGGGGAAAAGTGCCTGACAACATTTTAACAATTTCTTAAATTTTCCTAAACACAAACACTATTTTAAGTCATGTAGGAATAGCATCTTTCCAAGCAGGATGACCCACTGTAGGCATATTTTCGAGGATATTACTTAGTTTTGCGATACTGTTCAGTGTGAACAAAGTCGTTTTGTATTTGGGACATCCTCAACAGAGAGATCAAAGGTCAAGGTCAGCTACACAACGGTCAATTTGGACCCAGTGGATCCAGTTTGGGGTGAATAAGAGGTTCAAACTTTGGGCTCTCCAGTCAGGAGACGGTTTCCAAATGAGTCTCTCCAACTAAATCCTGAAGATACAATGTACCTGGATTCCACTGGAATGAAAGCTTCTATTTGTGGTGGGTCTGTCAGATTAAAATGTTGTTTTCCTGGATCCAAAGTTTATCTTTAACACGTTACAGAGAAGTGTGCTCGGCATACCACACTCACAGTCCAACGTATAACCGGTGAAGTTTTTCCAGTGCGGCTGGATGAATTTGCAGATGGATTCCCTGAAAGTCTGCTGTCTACAAACTCAAAGAGTGACTGAGATGAGGCATCCCACCTGTGTGTGTGTGTATGTAAGTGCATGTGCGTATCTGTCTGGGGAGGCATACACCTGTGTCCATACATAACAATGTGTGCATTTTAAATCATTTCCAATGGCCTGCCTAACAGAAAGGGCTATAATTTACAGCACAGAAACACTTTAGTTTATAATATTTTAAATTTATACACTAACACTGATAATACAGATATTTTATGGTATTATGGCTGAGAATTTTATCATTCAAACTGTCCACTTATTTGAGATATCCAGCTAAGATGTGAACAGGTTGTTAAGACGAGGGAATGCGAAATAGACTCAAGTCTGTCTCTATAACTCTATCCTCACAGCAGGCTAAGTGTCAATCCAGAGTAAACATCTTGGGCAGGTGTACCAAGAGCCAAAAATCCATCGTCAGCTCAGCGGAGGCTGCGCGGCTCTATGCTTCTGCTCAGCTGTGGAGTCTGGAGGAGAAATGGAGGCAGAATTATTCTAATCACAAAGTGCAATAAATGGCCAGAGAATAAAATGGTCACATTATGTGGATATTATACAAAATCATATTTTGTACAGTGGCCCTGAGGGTCAAAACACAATGACATTTAATGAAACGCAACATTTCACAAAACACACCCACATTTTAGAAAACACAATGACGTGGTAGTGTTTTGTGAAATGTAGTTGCGTTTTGTGAAAAGTTATGTTTTGTAAAATGTGTTTCCTGAAACGTCCTGTATTGTGAGAAGTTGTGTTTCATGATATGTTGTTGGGTTTTCTGAAATATTGTATTTTGTGAAATGTCATTTTCTTTTGAAAACTTTGGACGTGCTTTGTGAAATGTCATGTTTCGTGAAATGTGGCTGTGTTTTGACCCTCAGGGACACTGTAGTTGTTTTGGCGTAATACTTTACTTGGGTATATATTTTCTGTGTTCAATTAATACACCATATTTTGAATATATGTAATAAACAAATGCTGCAGGAGTTGAAATATGTGCCCTTCAGTATATAATAAAATTATATATATCAGCCTTTGTATATTCACACACAAATCACATAATTGTTATAACATGAAATTCTTGGATTTTTAGTTTTTATTAATTTAATTAGATTTTTGTAAATGCCTAAAATAATTTTTCTGTTATTGCAAAGGGCACAGAGGTCAGAAATGTATATTAGAGAATATTTGCATTTTTTTTTAATTCATTCTTTTTTGTTCTGGCATAAACATGACAAAAAAGAGAAAGGAAACAAGTCAAGCACTGTAATTTATTTCTGCTTATGTGAATTATCTGCCCCTTTACACACCTGTGTGCTCTTTGAGACAACACACATGCTTCTCTTTCAGCAGAACATTTTAAAGCCTATGTTCTTCACACATCAGTGATGAGAAGCGTGTGTTTCATATGATTTATTTATTTATTTTGGACGATCATTTCTATGGTACTCCAAAAATAGCACCAGGGAATGATCCAGTCAGATTTAAATTCTGAAACTTTTACAGTCTTCGCACAGGAGTCATGTGTGTTACAGTAATAAATAGTGAAGTTTGTGTTTGAGGCGTATTTGTCGGTTTAAATGAGTAAATCACATTGCCAGTGCCAGACATTCAACTATGGAAATATTTGGCTCCTGCTTTGTGAAACAAAATGGCTTCTCCTTTTCCTCACAGTAAATACAGAAAAGAAACCTCAAAACAAAACAGTCGAGAGGATAACCATTGATCCCCATCTAAGCCACGCTCAATCACACTTAAACGGGGCGGCTCTTCCTACCAGAGGAACCAGCACAAACCTTTAAGTCGACAGCTAATGCCCGGTTTAGTCCTCTCTCTCTCTCCCTCTTTCTTTCCCTCCTCAAAACTGCCATGCTACAACTTAATACCAGACGAGCTCACGCTGGGCGGCTGGGAGTAGCTATCAAGGCCTGACTCCACACACTCAGCCTTTGCCTTTGCTTTCCATTTTGTTGCCGTTATTCTTCGTCGCACCCCCTCCAATTTCTCTTTTGCGGGTCACCGAACCCCGGGACAAAGTGTGTCTGCCCCACCTCCTGATCCTCGGACGCCAACACCGAGACCACCACGCCACACACAACGCTGGGAGATGACATTTCCTCACCCCCCGAGCGCCCCTCCCTCCTCCCTCGTCTCCCCTAATCCAATCAGCAAGGCCTGAGTTTTTCTAATATACTGGTGGTCTCATACTCTGACTTTATCCCTGCAGCTGTGCCGGACCGCTCATTGGCAAGATTAGGGCCTCCTCAGCTCCTCTGATCATGTATTTCAATATGAATGGGACCAATAAGGGGGTGGATTATGGCTTAGTTACTTTGGAAATCCAAGGCCCCCCTTTGATGCCCCCGGGTTTGAACGGCAATGGCAGAGCCCTGCCTGGTCGGCATGGCGTGGCGGCAACACCACCTGGCAGTCAAATGTTTGCTCATATGCGCTCATTAAACAACACCACACTGGCACTGTGGGTACTGACTGCGGGCCCGATGGCGAGTCTTGGCCGCGACCAGATGGCGCCGTCACTAGTATGCCAGGTGGGGTTCGTCGTTGCCACTCGTGAGATGCTTCATGGACGAAGGACGGGGGGGAGGGTGGTGTGTGGGAGGAAGAGGAGCGTGCATGGAGCATGTTGCCAACTAGGAAGAGAATAAACAAACACACATTCCAGTTACCTTCACTGCTACACACACACATTTTCTATCTCGATCACTCTTTTCCTTTCACACACACACACACACACACACACACACACACACACACACACACGGGGACACTTGTAAACACGCACTTAATGCAGAATTATCAACACTACATTAATCAGAGGAGTTCCCTTATGCCCTCTCAACATCACCTACACATATAAGTGCAGAAACAAACACCAGAAACATACATTCACACAATGAGGTGTCCTGAGAGCTCAGCCCCACCACGGCACGGCCCCTATGGGGGTTTTTCATTAGTTATTGAGGCCTGTGTCGTCCTCTCCGCCGGCCCTCCTGCCCTTGCATCTCAGGGCCCTTTGTGTGTGAAGTGCTAGAGGTGATTAATATTTGTTTTCCCTCCTCTGCGGGAGAGGAAGACCCAGCTGATCCACTGCGACCCCTCCTTAATCCCCAGTGGGTCGAGCCGGTCTCTACATTTCCTTTCCACTTCTTTTGGGGGTTTTTACCTTGGAGGACCCCGTACGAACTTGTGTCGGACCTGAGGATCACATAAGACCCGGGCAATTTAATGCTCACATTGAGTTGAGCTGAGCCACGATGACAAGCTTCTTTATGAGGGACGGTGAATTTTAATTTGCCGTATCCATCCTCCGTGACATGACACTTGTAAATATTCTTGTCAAGAAAGGCGATGTTTGACATTTACTCGGAAACTGCAAACACACCAGACTGAGACAGTTTTGCATCAACCTACGCATTTCTTCCAAAACAGCTCAGAGCAGCAGGATGTTTATCCTAAAGTTTTCCAAAATAAATGTCTCTGTGTGTCAGATTTTGAACAACAGCTACTAAACGGTCTCTGTGTGTGTGACACACAGCTCCCCAGGTAGTTGAGACAGCTTGGACAGGTGAGGGAAGTGTCTTCCTTACAGAGAATAGGAGGATATCCTGAGTCAACTGGGCTGAGATGGCCAGGTTGAGGGGTTTTGGGGCTTTGTTGAGGCCAGTGGAGGGGGTGTCTTGAAGGATTGAGTGGCTCGCGGGGTCTATTGAGCACTTGATCCTGTTGACAGATATACTGCTCCCTTTGTGACCACATGGCTGTGATGGAAATGGCAGGTGCAGTATGGGTAGCCGATGGAAAAAAAAAAAAATCCTTTCTAGCGTTGTGTTTCAGTGGTTGTAAAAACACAGCTGTTTTCAGCTTTCTGAACCGGCTGCGCGCTCGGTTTCCAATTCTCTCCAGCTCCTTGTTGCCTTGTTGGCGTAGTCGCTAAACTCGCAAACACAGTCTTATGGTCTTAGCTCTTTATAAGAGCTTTAGTTGGAAAAAATGTACAGATCAGTATTAACGATCAACACTGTTGGATGAAAGCTCTTAGCGACTGGCTCAAAACCTGCCTCAGAGTAACTGATAGTAATGGGAAACTGCTCGGCTATTTAACACACACACACACACACACACACACACACACATGAACACAGGATAAGAGAGAATGATTCAGTCTGAGCAGAAAAAGAAGAGGTATTTTATTAAGATATGCAAATTATAGCACATAAACAAACGAAAAAACAACTTCAAAGTATAAAATGCATCAAGAGCTAAAAATATGACTATTTTACTTTGGCATCAATATAAAAGTCTGATCACACCAGTTATATTTTTCATTCTTGCATGCCCTTGTCTTCCTCTCACTGTGTAAGAATAACACACACTCTTAACATTAAATTAACATGCTAGACATAAAAGTGGAAACTTTAGTGCAGCAGCAAAAGAAGTTCTACTAAAAGCCACTTTTAGTAGAACGGATAAGAAAAGAATAAAATATATATAGGTAGAAAACGTTTCATATGAAAAAAAGTTGTTCCATAGTCAATCTTTTTTACTTAACTTCATCTTATTTTTGTGATTAATTAAATATGTAAATAAATACTGAAGTCTCTATTTGTTCATAAATAATCGACTATGTAAGTAAAGACCTAAGATAACTTTTTATAATATTTTTTCTATAAAGATATATAAATGTAATTAATAAACAGAGTCATGTTGTTTTTTATTTAACAAGTTTTTCATTGTGGACATTTGAATATTTTATTTGGTGCAGTTTTTAGCCAGTTTTACATTTTCACTTTCTTCTGACTATATTTATATTATTAAAATAATTATTAATTCATTTTATTTTAATTTTATTATCATAACAAATAATAATAATAATAATAATAATAACAATAATAATAATAATCCTAGTATTAGTAATCAGACATTATATATATATATCAAAGCTATTAAAAATATTCATAAAATCATTGTTCCTCTAATAGAACAATGACATTGCTAATACTGTAGCAATTAATAACAAAATTAAATTGTAATTTGTTAATGGCTGGAAAAGAAAATTAAGCATGCCAGAAGTAGATTTGGAGCGTGTGTGTGTGTGTGTGTGTGTGCGCCTTTAACATAATTATTTATCATTGAGGTACGGTTATTAAAACCTACAGAATAATCTTAAAATGATTTCTTTGTAAATCACTGCACATGTTAAACAGTACAGTCACTCTCTCTCTCTCTAGATTCCTGCTCTTCATTCGACAGCACGGTGCCTGACATGGTCCAGTCAGCTCTGTGTGGGAGTGTGTTCAGTGGGAGAGGCGAAGCTTTTAGCTCTCTATGAAGTTGTCTAATGAGCGGCGCCAAGTGCCACAACTCCTCCACAAATTACTTTTCTCTGCTGCTGCTGCTGCTGCCAGTCCTCGCTCCCCCACTTTTGTGCCCCCCTTTTTCTTCTTGTCAACACCTTCAGGCACTGCCATCTCTTTGGACAAACATACGGTACACTTGTCATTTTGTGGCTGCCAATTCAAAGAAGCTGAAGCATGCAGGAAAAATATTATTTTGCCTTGACTTTGAGGCAGAACTGACTTTTGCCTGCCAGAACCTAACATCCTAAATGTGATTTTTAGTGATCAATAAAACCTTTTAAGAGAGTCTGAGAGCAGGATGCTTCAAAATATTTTAACTGTATTGAACAGGGTTTATCTTTTAGGATTTATGACAAATGCCACAGCAGAATAAGCTTAAAATCCTCAGCGACCACCACAACAGCTCCACCACACCAGAGGGACCAGAGTAAAAGAGGTATTGATATCTGCCAATGGAAAATAAAAGTCTGGATTCAGCACTGCGACACACAGATTGACGTCTGATCGACCAAACCTGAGCTCAGAGCCCTGATCTACGCCACCAGAGTGCATGCTGTCACTTTTCACTTTCCCAACATGAAGCAATCGTACCTGCTCATCGCTCTAGGGTTTAACTGATGAATGACATCGCAGTGTGCTGTGCCTCACTACGGGGCCATTTGTGGAGAGATAAGAGAGACTTCCTGGATTAAGGAGGTAGTTGAGGTACATCTCCAGAGAGCCTGTTTGTTTGGGTAAGACAGCTCCTTCATTACTGCAAAACTGTGGGAGGCTGGGAAGCCAACCTGTCTCTGAGATAGCACGGGACTGCTGCCAAAATGTACTTAACCAGACTGAAAATGCAACCCACTTACCCCTGATGCCTCTAATATATTATCATGAAATGTGCATCAGGCATAATGCACAGTTTGAGGCATTAATATTAAGCAGATGCGGACGTACTGACTTTAAAATATCACATATCCCACCTCGCATGGTGTGAAATTGCACACTCTTGATGTTCAGATTGTTTTTGATAAGTAGTTTTGCTTTGTGGGTGGCCCAGCATGACCTGGCTTGTGAGTCTTGGCATTAAAATGAATGAGTTCCTGATGCCAGTGTCACTTTGAAAAACACAAGCTGACCATCGTGTTCTTATCCAAGCATACGGGATTACACACAGAGCAGTCACGTAGGCTTACACACTCATCTCAGACAGAAAAATAAAAAAAAGAAGAAAATATAAAAGAAGACATGGAGGCCAAAACATTAAGCTCCGCTGTGTTTGAACAGGACATTCTTAGCCAACGTGCGTGTTTTAGCCAAAATGAGTCATTTATTTGGTCATGTATTTTTATCTTTTCCTTCTTTCCTGCTCAACAGTATTCACACATTCACATGAGGAACTACGCAGCCACTTAAACTCTTCCAGAGCGACAGTTTATGGGTATTTTTTATTATAGATATTTGATAATTTATTAAACATTTAGTTTATACTTTGCCACCAAAGCTTTGTTACACTTCATATACCCCCTTCTCTTCATGTGTGTCTCTGGACTGTACAATCAAATCTTAATGCCAAAAAACAACTACATCTGACCACTGACCCTCCAGAGTGCAATGGTAACTCCTTTAAATTGGTATATTTTGTACAACAGACAGTTCAAAACCCAAATTCAACATGCACTGAAATAAAAAAAGGAGGGAAAGCAGCAAATCCTCAGCATTCAGAGCTAGCAAATATTTGGTATTTCTGCTCTATAAATGATGGAGACTCATCAATATTTTGTAGATCAACTAATTAATTAATCAACTCACCATTTCATTTTTGGTTAATGGTGAAAACTGGAGCGATTTGTAATCATTCAGAGCAGGGATACTCATGTGCTTTGCCAGGGGGCGACTTAATAAACAAGGATTTATCATAAATATATAGAAATATTCAGCCTGTACCTCTGTCAGAGGGTCCACAGCAGGATTCACAGCTCCAAAACTGCTGTCACAAAGAGAGTGATGCCTTTACCTACACCAAGACAGTTTTCTGTTCATATGTATGATCAACACTGTTAATAATAAGGATATTGATAATAATTATAGTGATAAACAGTAAAAGAAAGTGCAAGGAGAGGATCCCCCGACAGAGCATTTGGAATCCAAAACTTTTGCTCCAAAACATCTGTCACAAAGAAAAGTGATGCCTTTAATATGTAACTCCAAGACATTTTTCTGTTTATTATGTGTGATCAACCCTGTTAATGATAATATTGATGATAGTAACAGTAAAAAGTGCAAGGGGAGGATCTCCAGACAGAGGTCCTCTTAGCTCAAAGTTTGGAAAACTTCCCAAACTTCTGTCACAAAGGAAAGTATTAGTGTATCTACAATTGTGTAGAATGTGAGTGGAATGGAGGCATTTATTTATTCATTTTTATTACAATTTATAATTTATATTTTATGAGCCTGGTCCTTGAATGCACCTGAATTCTGTCTTATGTTTGTACAGTGACAGTAAAGAAATCTGAAATCTTAAAGTGATGCCTATAATCAGTAAAACCAAGGCAGCTTTCTGTTTATTAGATATGATCAACCCTATTACTTACTACTAATAATGATGATAATAATAACACATACACTCTAAAAAATGATCCATGGGGTTAGTATGCTTAAAATAAAGAAGTTTTTCGGCATTAAAAAAAAAAAAATCTGTTTGTTACATCAACATGTTTCAGTCAGTTGATTTAAAGAGGTTAGTCAAAATCAGAAACATTTTTGACATTTTTGTGTTGGTTGGAATTCAAATAAAAAGTTGGAATAACTTAAATAAAATAATTTGATCAGTAAATACCACCACAACTTTTGGATAAATATTAAGTTGGTTCAACTTAATTTTGAGGTTGAAGCAAATCATGTTGGTTGTACTGAACTAATTGAGTTTGTCAGACAACAAAAGACTCACAGGACTGACTCAATAATACCAGAGTTAGAACGACTTAAAAAGACGCATGCGTATTGTTACCTAACCTTTTCAAAGTTGAACCAGTGGATTATTTTTAAGAGTGTACTAACTGGCAACAGCAAAGAGGTTTTGAGGATAATGTAGTTTTATGAATGTAATGAGGGGGCGATGTTAATTGACGTAACTGCCAACAACTAAAGCACATTAACACATATCATGGTTATGTTTGGACACTTTCTGTGAGCTTTGTTGAGGGTTCGGTAAAGGTCATTGTCTTGGTAAATATTCAAAAAGTCAGTGACATAAAGTAAGTTCTCCGAACAACATTTGAGCAATGAAAAATGTAACATTTCATTCTTTGGACCAAATGTTGCCAGTGAATATAATCCAGGCAGAAGTTATGCATGTGGTAAAACACATAAGTGGTATATAAACAACATTTCCAAGCAGAGTTAGCACAATGGAGCAACTTCCATTTGGCCCCTGATGTCTACATCAACAGGTGAATATCTGCTTCTGTCTGAGTCCAGAAATAGTTGCATACACATGCATGGTGATGTGCTCAGTGCTGCTGTGCTGTAGTGCTGCGTGGGGCCTCTTGTTGCCCCAGTGGCGGTGAAGGGGGAATTAGATGTAGTGTTGTCTGAGTCCCTGTTAATCCTCAGCTGATTAGTGGAATTCTCATCAGGGCTCCTTCAGAGAGAGCGTGGAGGAGAGAAAGGGGGAGAAAGACAGAGAAACAACAAGAAGGCAGAGTTGGGGAGACCCCCTCCTCCCCTTTGCCTTCCTAGTTTCCTCTCGTCAGTCACCCCCCGCCAAGGACCACAGGCCTGCGTCTCCTCCGGCCAATAAGATCTCAGGCCCTCGGGTCACCTGGCTCACCGCACTAATCCTGAATCTGCCTTGTAGATTAGCACTTTCCCACTCGCAGCCACTCTAGCCCAAGCCCCGGCAAATCCCGAGGTAAATGTCGGAGCTTCCGGTAAGTGGGTGAGCATGCCGTTGTGCAGTGGATTAAGGAGAATAGGATAATATTTACAAGCCCATCGCCAGTAGTGATAAGGCTGAGGATAAACAGTAATGGTCCGTCTTTAGCCTTTTTTTTTCCCTCTTATCCCTCGTCAAGGCAAATGGTTAAATCTCTGAATCCCCGCGTATAGTCTGTGACACTGACGTGCTAAATGAGTACACTGTGATGTGTTTCATGTCACTCATCTCATGCTTAAAGGGACAAACAATTGTAGGACCACTCTGATAAGAAAATGGATTTCTTTGATTATTGAGATATTCTGAAAAGTCCAAAAAAGAATACTCCTATGTGTTAGACTCCTTAGTGTAAGATTCCATATCCAATTTCAATCCATAGATTGTCTATGGATTGAATCTGTGACCATAGAGACAGAAAAAGGTCCCTCAAACCAACTGCATTTCACACATATTATCCAACGAGGACAACTTGGTAGGTTTGGGGGCTCCGACACCAGAAAATTTTGAGCATCAAACACTTAATCTCCTGGATTCTGCTGAATTTTTATGCAACATATTTTGGTGTAAATGTCTTTAAGTCTGTCAAAATAAAACTCTTCTACCACTTTCACATTTTTATTGGGGGGCGACAAATAAACATGTTCTAAATATGTCCCTGTGCCTGGTGGATCAGATTCAGCCCAGTCGGGATCACATTACACTGATGAAGAATTATGTATCATATGTTTATATGAACATTTCCTTTCATTACTATTGACACTTAATATTATAATTTACTTGTTTTTACCCACTCACCCACCTCTGTGCATATTTAATGCACATTTGTGTGTATGTGTGTGTGTCAGAATGTGTTTGGAGATGTGTGTGTGATGGTACTTGTTTCAGGGAATCAGTTAACATGCTAATGGTGAGTCTAAATTGGAGGCCAGGGGGAGGCTTAGGCTTATGTTCATGTGTACCATGCTGTGTGTTGCTGTATGTATTTGTCTTAATGAAAAATATATTCTAGTCAATATTATATATATTGAATAGAATATATATTATTCTAAATATTAAGGAGAAAATGTCCCGTATGTTCCACCCCCAAAATCTAAACCTAAGATTAAAGAAAAACTCAGGTTGTGTCTGTGGATTGAAATATTTAATATCTATTGGATGTGTTTGTGAATTAAGAAATATGCTATTAAAAATAAGACAGTACAACAACTTTGTTGGTTTTAAATTTAAGATGAAATCACGGCTAAAATCAACCCAAACATGTTCCCATCACACATGTACTCACACACTTGATCTAACATTATTAACTCTTGTTATAATCTTGTAGTTATAGTTTTATTGTTGTTACTGTTTCGATGACTTGATGTTGTGCTGTCTTGCTATTGTTATTGCTGAAGCCATTGCGTCATGAATATGTTCTATTTTGTAACTGTGTCTTTTATGTAACAGTGTCTTTTAGCAGAGAAATTATTCTCTGCTTCCTGCCCAAGGACTACAGATGCAAATTAGTTTATAGCTAACTGATAGCTAAATAAATGAATAAGCTAGCATCAGGGGTTAAATTGTAACTCCTTGATTTTTGGTTGGGTTCAGCAACAGTACTACATTTAAGTTTTGGGAATAAAGATATTTTTATCCTGAAAACGATGGTAAAACTGTCATTGACCAGTCAGCTTTTACTTTTGCATTCGATAACTGTATTTTGGGCATCGTCCCATGTTTGGTGAAGCTGTTTGCAGAACTGCCACTGGCCTTTCAAGAAGTGGGAGTCTTTTCTGAGCACGCTGAGGTGCATGATGAGGTGGTTTGTGTTGTTAAAAGCTGTTGTAATGTAATGTAGAGGATGTTTGATTGATCATGTCAGAAAGGAGGGATTTTAAATTGTTATTTATTTTACGATTTCATTTTCAAAATCTACGTCTGTGTAACAACATTATCTACATATTTTCAGAGCTCTTCATCCATATCAATGCTGCATATTTATTTTTTTGTATGGTGTCACAAAAACATGAATATGAGTAAATATTTGTTGCCCTGGTGTAGTTGCCAAAAAGAGTCCCACCTCTGCTGAACCCACCCTGAACACCAAGGTGAAACCCGTCAGTACAAGATGGCTGATACCTCAGATGTGTCTGTGTCTGCACCTCTCTTATCATCAGCATCATCAAAGCACACGATGGACTCCTCTCTACTGTAGATGGCACTGTTAACCTTGACTTGCTCTTAGTTGGGACTTCAGTGTTGAGGAAGTAGAGTGGTGCAGAAACAGTCGACGTCTGCTCCTTATTACCGCTCTGAGCCCCGGGGAGAAATTAATTAAAGTGGGGAATAGGAATAATAATAATAATAATAATAATAATAACACAGATTATCTTTGTCATCACAGTTATGCTAACAACAGTAATGGAGTTTTGAGGGGAGCCAGCGACCCAAATAAATACCCTGCACCTACAGCTTTTATCTTACAGAAAACTGTAGGTGCAGGGCGCTTTTTTTTCCTCCTGTGTTTGTCAGAGAAGTGGAGCGTTGGTGGTGGTAGGCGGGTGGGGGGAGTTTTGGACAGGGAAGGTTCGGGGTTAGGGCCGGAGTGAAAGGCAAGTGTGTTATTGTAACAGAGCTTATGAGGGAGTCAAGAGAAGGGCAGTGTGCCGATCGCACGCTAGGCTGCATGATTCACAGAAGAGGCCTGAACACGAACCCTCTGGACCCCCGACTTCCCCTCCCCTCCCCTGCTTCTGAAATCCCCGCCGTCGGCTTGCATTATGAGACTAATACCAAAGTGATGGCGAATCACCTCACGTCACCTCTCGTGTGGGCGACTCCGTCCATCTGGGGATTAATTGGCACCCTAACCTGCGGACAACGTCAAAACAGGCAGAAATGATCTCGGTTTATACTGTTGTTCTGCACGCTGAGGGTAGACAAAACATCACAGTCATCACTGAACTTCACCTGGGAAAGAAAAGAACAAATAAACAGCTGGAAAAAATGTATTTCTCACTTTGTCATGGCATTTTTAAACATTTGTTTTACACTGCAAGGTGAAAAACTTGTAATACCAGTCTCAGATTACAAGGTTTTATCTAACTGAGAAAACTACAGTGGATAAATCCTCACGTTCAATGGTGCTATTGTGAAAGTTTAACTTTAAACAAGTTTAACGATATTATGAGAAGGCAAGGCGAGTGTTTTTGTATCTGCAAGGATCCAGACTGTTACTACTTAGTCGCATTTCGCAACTGGGGACCACCAGTTCAACTTGCAAATATTATGAATATATGTATTGGAGAGCTTTCAGTTTGTTTACTGCTCACACTGTATAACTCCTCACGTTTAATGGCGCTGCTGTAATGGTTTAACTTTCTACTAACTGCTAACTGCTAACAGCTAATGCGGGATTCATACTTCTGCATCGAATCAATGCCGTACCCTACGACATAGCTTGACGTACATCTTCCCAGACATGTATTTATGCGTTGCGGTGATGCAGACCTCCTGTCTTTTTTTTTTTTGAAAGCTGAAACCATTTTCCTCGGTGGAAATTAAACTTTTGTTCACTTTAATTTCATAGATAAGAAACAGTAAACTGTGAAGACAATAAAGCCTCCACAAAATAGCATTTCAAGTCTTGTGTGTGATTTATCCTGGTGACCCATATAGAGAAACTGAGAGAGACATTCACCAAAGGACTGGAGTGCCTGGTGGTTCCGGTTCCGGCAGTTAGCATGTTGTTGCGTCACTGTACAGTGTACATTATTTTATGTGGAGAGTAAAGAAGACTTGACTCATCTCCGTCTCCTAGTTTAGACGAGATTTCAAAATATCGACATATATGTTTCGTGTATCGTGATATAGCCTAAAAATAGCATAACATAATTTTTTGGTCATATCACACAGTCCTATGACAAACAATAAAAGAATATGGTATGTGCATATTTGAAGATTTTCTCTTTGGCTGCTTATATTGCCTATAGGAAGCTCCGCCACTGATAAGACCCTTTCATGACCTCTTTGACCATTTCAAAAATGCGATGGCTGATGATAAATCAAGCTTTTAATTCCTGAGAAGCTGACCTTAAGGAAATGTGAGACTTCACATGGCAGCGATGATACATCTCACTCCTGAAAGTTGTTCATGCCTGCAAATGTCACTGAATACATGCAATATAATCTAATTACATCAGTGTATTAGATGTGTCCTGCAGCAGCCACCTTGCCTTGTTACATTGCGTGAACTGATGAACCTTTATTGAGACAAAGGGACCTAGCCTCGTCTCGTGACCGGCACTCGAACCTCTTTTCATGTTGCCTGTAAAAGGGGGTTGACTGACCTCATGCGCTGCTGGGATATTACTTTACATGCTCGTCAGGCCGCGCCCTCACTGCCGGCTCGTGAATGATTCGAGCCTGTTGAGCACGTCACTACAGCGCTTCCTGTACACTCACACAAACACAGTCACCGAAGCCTAATAGAAGACAGGTGTTGAGAGAGAAAGAGACAGACTGAGAAATTAAAGATGGTCAAAAAATCACTTTTAAAGCTTCCTCTAATATCCAAAATCAGAATAATCTATTGACTGTTAAGGGTCGGAAGATTGAAATGATATTGGTTTCTGCTGCTCATCAATAGTTAATTCAATCAAATTGTAATGCAAGCTGGCAAATTTGCCCAAGATATGAATTCCTGATAATTGTGCAAGATAAATGTTCTTTGTCCTCTTTACTTCTCCACAATCCAATTAGGATTCGATGCCTACAAAATCAGATGACTGTATGCTCTGGAGCAAGATAAAGTTAGCTTAGCTGCTCATTAGCCATTTCCTTGAGCCCTCTTGTAATATTGTCTTACCAAAGTTAGCTTTGGTCTGAATCACTAATCAAGTGCACACATCCGGTGTTTGATGAAATTTTTACCTATTCCCAAAGCATTTCCTCTTCCCGCAAAAATTCATTAGTTTCAGCTAGGAAAGGAAAACGGGGGAGTCATGCACATATTGAGTTGAGTTACTTTGTCTCTTTTTTTCTCTCCAGCTCATTCTTTCAATCTGATAACATCCTCTGTTCTTTTTTCTCCCCTGAAAGTTTCTTGTCCTCTTTGTGGTCCTCTCGCTGCTGCGCATGTCTCTGTTTCTTCCCACAGAAACATCAGTGAAGCTCAGGGTGTGGTGGTCTGCTGAAAACAAAACAGTGTTGTCTGTTCTGTGGACACCCTCTCTGTTTTGACTGGAAATGGACCCCCGTGTGGGAATAAGGTGGGAAGAACATTATAGGCAGACATCCACTGCAAAAAATATCCACTTTAACAACTACTATGTTAGACTCGAATTTAGACTTTTCATTCTCCTAACTAACCTTAACAATACTACTGCAGCCTATGTGCATTATTGTCCATTTTTCAGGAGAGGCTACAACCAGTTTGCACATATTTGTAGAAGCAGCATCTGAGATTCAAAGCTGTTGGAGGGCATTTCCCAGGTCAACAGCTGACTGACAGTTGAGACCAAAAGCGTATGTTGTACCAGGCTGTAAACATGTTTATTTCTGCTCCTAAGTTGGGCATTTTAACATGGGGGTCTATCTGGATTGACTCGCTTCTTGAGCCAGCCTCAAGTGGCCATTAGAGGAACTGCAGTTTTTGGCACTTAGCTCCTTTTTTCAGTCCTGGAGGTTGATCATGATAGGGAGTAACTTTGGATAACGTGAGTGCTAAAATGTAGCACTATTTAGTTTTCCTCTGATGTAACTTCTGTAAACGTATATCTGCATATGTATGCAGAATCTGTAGGCAACAGGACAAGAGTTTGGTATTGGAAACGTTTCAGATTCAGTCTGTAGTTGGTTTGTAGCCTGAGTAATTCAGACTAATCATGTTTGAGTGGCAGGTAAACAGTCCATGTGGAGAGGCAGAACACATTGGCCAAAAATGCAGTCTTGGAAACCACTGGCTATCGTTCAACAACGATTTTGCGATTTAGCTTCTTAAGAATTTTATCTGCACTCCTATGCAGATATCTGTTTATAGTGTTTATATAAGTTGCGCAGAGAGGAGGAAGTCTTGGCCCAGATATCCGCTGCCTACTCCAGGTCTCCAGAAACATTGGCAATTGCCCCCAGAGGAATATCCTTGTCAGACCAATAGCTGATGGGTTCCAAGACTGCCTATAATGTAAATTAATTTTGGATTATTTGTTACGAACCATGTGGGACACCACTCGTTTCGACCAAAGCTAAATTGGTTCAGAATGCAAAATGTTGGTTCCCAGCTGGAACCAAAAATTAGCTGGTTTTCCTTGATCTTAAGTGTGAACCTTGCCGACAGCAATGGGCATGTCATATTCTACAGGTTGGAATGAAAGCACATAATAGTCTTCTTATGTCTTCTTATCATTTATAGTTGATCCATGCTTGTTTTTTTGATAAAAATAAATACTGGGATGACAGAACTAAAGCTTACAGGTAATAGATGCAATTTGCCTGTTGCAACTACTGTTTACTTCTAAAACTGGTGGAAACCCATGCTGGCCAGTCCCCATACTGAAGTCGTCAAATACCGCCGCTTTGTCAGTGATTTTGGCATCAGACACCTGACGTCAAAAGTCACCTTTCTCTGTGGTATGATACACAGCTGGTGTCAGTATGTAACACAGCCGGACATAACCTTTTGTGTTGTTCTGATACGCTGACAGTCAGTTGGGACAGCACCTGCCGTGTCGGTATGATATGCCGCTGGACGGTGTCAGGCTGAAACACTATTGGTGACAATGTAATATAAGTACCCAAAAAGTCCCTATGGGGTATGTGGGAGGGGTGGTGGATAGTTCCATCAAACCCTGGATTTCATGGGGGATCCCTGTGTTTGTTTCCCAAATGTTAAGCCACCATGTTTTTTCTAAACCCAGCCATACGCTTTTACTGACGCCCCGCTGTTGGTAGCGCATCCTGGAACATCAACAGCAGACTCAGAGGGCTACCTAGCACATAACATGTGGGCGGGAAAAGACACTGACAAAGTGGTGATATGTGATGATTTGGAATGACAACGTGATGGATAGCACCAAGGCTCCTAGAAACCTGAGCGTCACTGCTTCAAGAACCACAGCTAATCTGGTGGAAAAGGGGATCTGAGCAAAATGCAAAGTAATTTGACTTATGTTAAAATCTTTGGTGAGGCAAGATGATCTGCTGCATGAAAATTCTTGTGAGTAAAAAACAGGAAAAATGTTCATTTCTAACACCATGGAAGAAGAAATGCTTTAAGTTCCTCTTAATATCAAAATATCAAAAGAGTCATTCAGTCGGACATTTCTTGCAGTGTAGACACTAGAGCATGGCCTGGTATGTACATAGCAATTACATCTCAGCACCCTGTGCAGAGCACATATAGCTGAGACACACTCAGGAGGGTCACAGCCCAGGGGATCGAGGTTTGCCCATTAAAACATCATCAGACAATGCAGTTTATTTAAAGAGACATACGCCTCTGTACTGCTTCTGTTTACCATCCCTCCACTGGAGAGCAAAGATAATAACTCTGAAATCTAGGAGAAAATGGAAACTGTCAAGTGAGTGAAGTCACCACAGGTCAAAAGTTGCGTGTATGGAGTCAGACGTAGTTGATATATTTATTTACAGTGGGGACTGAGAGAGGATGAGTAACGAATATGTTCAACATGCTCCTCTGCTTCCAAAATGCTTTCTGTCCATCCTGGAAACTATTCCTGGAGTTTATCTTTCCGGATTTTCTTCAGGTTGATCTTCAGGACTGTTTCTATTTGTGGAGCAGTAGGTACAGATTCTGATCTACCAGAATAAAACCATCTACTGACTGTCACTTCATGCGTTTTGATTTCTTGGATCATAATAAGCAGCAACAGCTCCAAAGAGACCAGAAGTCAGACCTATATATGTCTCCTACCTTCACCCAGATAAATCAATCACCATGAACACCTCCGTGGCGCCCCTGGAGGGTCCGCCACCC
Source organism: Epinephelus fuscoguttatus (assembly GCF_011397635.1). Classification (NCBI taxonomy): domain Eukaryota; kingdom Metazoa; phylum Chordata; class Actinopteri; order Perciformes; family Serranidae; genus Epinephelus; species Epinephelus fuscoguttatus. Next base: position 11,552,874 of record NC_064760.1, on the reverse strand, counting down.
TGCATGCTGCATGCCCACCCTATCTGGAATATGTAGCTCCGATAGAAGATTTGCTGGCTCTAATTGTCCTGTCAGTAAATCAGGAGCCTCCCCTCCTTCACTGATCCACGTCACCCTTTCTTATAACACACCGCCTGATGTGTGTAGATAGTGTCTTTGTTCTTGTGGGGCGCCGGCTGTTTTCATTGGCGACTTGTGTGTGTTGAATGAATAGCAGGTTCTCTGCAGGGCAAAGCCAGAGCGTACAGTGAGGAGAGCTCAGGCGGCAAGAGAACGGGAACACTGAGGGAGAAAAGAGGAAAAAATAAAAGCTTTGCGAGTGGATCAATTAAATGCTTCTTACTTAGAATTAGGCAGCGCTCCAGTTTCCACTTGTGGGTCCTGATTTCTCGTTTACATGAGAGCTAAAACACAAAACACCGATGAGGGAATCATGGGCGTTATAGTTCATTGGTATTAAGATAATAAAATCCACAATGTATATAAATGTATGTGAATAAACTTCTATTATATATGTTTCTTCCATCTCAATTCTTTAACAGAAAAACAGTTGCAGTGTAGCCGTCAAATGCACAATTAGCATTGTATGGGAGGGTTGCACACACAGCTTTTGATGATGATCCTTCTGACTTAAAATGCACTTATTGTAAGTTACTTCAGGCGAAACAGTCCTTCAAATGAATGCAGCGTAATGCAAAAACGTGTTCTTACTTGACAGAATTTATTCTTATCTATAAAAGTCAGCTTCAGTTTAGTGAGGTATTTTTCCTTTAGCAGAGTTGAAGTTGCGAGATCACACACACGTACTACACATACATGAGGAAAGTCTGGCCTTATATCTTCTACATTTTTGCCTCTAATTTGCCATAAAGCACATTTCTTTTTAAAGAAATACTTCAGCTCCAAGCTTACCTTATCTTGACTTAACCCCCATACACATTCCCCTCCCCCACTCGACATCAATCAGGTGTGTGAGAGGCATCCTGGTAATTTGTTAACCTTTATCCAGTGACCTCTGCCGACCTCGGGATCAACCTCAGTCTGACAGTGTGGCTGGGAACACTGGACTGGATTTGTGCAGGAAAACAGACATAAATAAAATATACTATCTCAGCCTAATGTATTTGCTCAGCAACATATTTTTAATTAACATAGTAAAACTGCATAATTCTATGTATTTACTGATGTATTACAAGATACAGTGCTGCCATCACAAATACACACAGAGCTAAATTAATCTAAGCAGGCAACAATGAAGATTTTTTTTTATCATATAAGCAAATATCACCTCATATAAATTATAAGTTCCCCCAACCGGAGCACAATTCCACATTCAGAATCAGTTTCGTGATGAAATTAAAAAACAAAATGTGTTCTTATTATCTTTTTTCAATTACAAGGCGAAGGCAAAGAAAATGCATTTCATTTCTCTGCTGGATTATTATTCAAGGCACAGCGCTGGCTCACTGCTAACTCTGAGAGCAAATGCTCTATGCCGATGCATATTCATATGTTTAACATACAGACATGCATTCCTAATGATGTAGGAGAGGATAGAATGCAATAAAGCTCATTAATACGTTTTGCCATGCCAGTCAGTCCTCTCGGCATGACAACGCTGCGTCGAATCGAGCTAATTCAATTCTCCAATAAAGAACGACTCAGATGTGAGATGAAAACAGAGGGAGATGAAATGTAGCTGTTGCAGCGTGTTTACTCTTTCAGTGGGAAATTTGTACTTTTTAATTATCATTTCTGCTGCATGTAGAGCGAGTTTATAAAGCTATTACTTCTTTAACTCTGAAGTTCCTCCCTTACTCTTTTCATTAGACATTAACAATTAAACATTTCCAGTTAACCTCATTCTTTTTGGACAGGTTTGTTATCACCTGTTTAACATTTATTTTTCAGAACAGGTTACTTTGTGATATTCAGGAAAATAGGAATGAAATGCTGAGCATATTTAGAGAAAAATGGTCTGTTGACATATGGTATAAACCACAACTATGAACTTATTGTCTCATAAAGAATAGCCACAGTGTGGAACCTTACGTGAAGTATAATCTAAACAAAAGACGAAGATCCCTGTGTGCACTGTTGTGCACAGGAACGTTACCATTAGCCTCAGAGACTGGTAGGTTTAACTCCATTCCAGAGGAGGACAGAATTAGTTTGTTGTGTCATTTAGGTGAAGTTAATGATTTAGGTGATTGTAATGATTTAATGTGTGCCTGTAACTTTTGCTGCCGTCTTGGCAGTCTAGGTTAAATAAAAAAAAAAGAATAAAAAAAGAATGAGGTCCACTTCATGCTTTACTGTCCTGTATATGAAGACATGAAGAATGTAATTTTCAGTAAGATGACCTCTATTGATGTTGATTTCTTTTGGCTGGATGACCATGGGTCATGGGGGGGGGGGGGGGGGATTTCCCTAGGCGAAGTTTAAGAAACTCAACAACTAAACTGACTATATTGGATCATTTTGAAAAATCTTAGATCAGGGGTTCCCAAAGTTTTGATGACTGAATGCCATTTTAGGGAGGCAGCATGTGATTGAGGGCTGCACAGCAAAAGTGCACATATTGTGACTTTTTTATGATCTTTTTACGACCTTTTTTAAACTATAACAATTGACAGTGCAGCCTACATGACACTCACGTTACATTCTAGTTTTCCACATTTTAATACATTTGTAAGTAATGAAAAAGACACACAGTACAGTGCTTGACACACAGTTGTTGGGCACAGCTTCTAAATTACATTTGCTAATAATTATTTCACACAGCGGTGCATAATTGCATATCATAGCTTTTTTTTTTTCCTTATATTTTTTAGCAACATATAGTGGGGACACTTTGGGAAGATTTAAATATTTGGTGTGTATTTCAAGGTTGAATGTTTGCGTGTAATTGCAGGGACATGAGTGACATAACAGCACTACTGTAACCCTCTTTTCTTGATTGTTGGTGTCCCCCAGTTCTTCCAGGCTGTGGGTAATAAGCGGGCTCCAACATTTGTTTCTTCTTCTTTGTTTAATTTTAGCAACATGGCAAGATCATACTCATACAGCCCAACTTAGGGGTGCAGAAACTACTCTTCACTGTTAAGCTTAAGGCACTCACTCTCTCTTGTGTCTCAATCATACCTGTCCCCACAAAACAAGGGCAGGTAGGAACCAATTAGCTCATAACCGAGGGAACACAATGACTTAAACACCGCACATGAAAATACAAATGAAACAATATACAAAGCACTATAAATGACAATGAAATAATAATTCACCAGTGACTCAATAATGCTGAATCTATTACTACTTAAATTTAAAGAATGTACCCATTAATAAATAACATAAGTAATAAAAATAACCCAAAAATATAATGTGTGCAGTGATTATGGGTAAAAATACTAAAGGAGGACATATATTTTTCGACAGGGCCCTAAATGCATCAAATTAACATAAATAAGTTGGCAAAAATGTCCTGCTTGTGAGACGAAACTGAATGTAACAGCCTGCAGTTGACCTTTGACATTTGAGCACACACCAAATGCACTCGACCGTACTATAAGTCAAAAATAAAAGTAAAATAGGACACACACCAGCCCTACACAGAAGCTATGAGCTGCCAAGATTTACATTTGCCAAAGAAACACAGCACAATGCTCTTTCCAATTAAAGGACCCCAACCTAAACACTGGGCTGTGTTCACCAGTCTCCCCAGCTTCACACTGGCTAGTTAACCAATTTCCAGGGCTTCACTAACCCTTCATTTTAAGATGGCATGTGCTATAATTAGTCACAACTGTGAGCTCATGAATATTAATATGACAGTTTAAAAAAACACCACAGGTAGATGCAGACCTTCCTACCCGCTCCTCACTCACTGCCTTATCAGAAATAGGCCGATAGACTTTAAATCTCAGGGGTAGCCCGTACGAGCCCTTCCCAGTAAAACCTTCTCTTATCTCCTTGCCCTGTCACTTTTGGTTTTAAGATTTAACATGAACCAGCCCCTGATGTTAGGGGTTAGACAACCAGACATCTCGTCCAGCCAGAGTGGGCAAACGTCAGTAATGGCCATGGACTTTGTTTATAAATTATTAATGATTTTCTCTCCTCCCTGTCATTTTGGACAGGCTGCAAGACGAGCCGATGCCTCTCCTGTTTGCGTGGCAGCGCGCTCCTCAAACAGATTGCAATTTATTCCTCTGCAGTTTGTCCGTCAAGGCTAACTCTGACAACATAATCCCGAACTAATCCGCCATGTTCAGTTTTTCTTGTTGGCTCTCATGCAAACTGCTCTGCCAAATCCCGCTACCTGTCAGCCTGGCCTTGCGATGGGGAGCCCAGACGAGCTGCCAGCCCTGCTGCAGTGGCTCCCGAGGGGGGGGGGAGAAGAGAGGGAGGTGGGGGAGGCATGGTGCCTGGGTAGACTTAACCCCTGCCTCCCTCCCTGTAATCCACTGTAAACAGCCAGAGCCTTAGAAGGGCTAACTGCACTAATCAAGCCCCAAGCTCGCCCAGTCACTATCATACACAGTGCCCTAAGAACTAGAGATTTGAGCAGCTACTGCAGTGTGTGTGCAGGGTATGAGTGTGTGTGTGTGGAGCAGAGGGGCCCATTGACAGTCCTAATCCCCAAGAGGGGAGAAAGGTGCCAACATGAGGCAGAGATGGGTGTCCCTACAATGGCCACCAGAGGAGTTTTCCATGGCTTAAAATAGTAAAAAACAGGGGAAAACTACACCAACACACCTCCTGACTCTAGATATATCCGTATTTTTAAGTAAAAATATACCATCAGACCAATAAAACCAGCTTCTTATCCCATGATACCAAACTGAAATGTATCAACCTGGAGTAGATCATAGATTAAACATGCATAACAAAAGTAGATACTCACATGTTTCCCAGAAGGCTGGTGAACTCCAGTAAATAGGACACACATTCTGTACTTCCCCCAAACGACAACCAGCCACTCAGTATTCTCTCCCATCCTTTGAGAGCCACATTTAAATTTCCCTCACACCCTCTCTCAGTCTCTCTGACAGTGACCCAAAATCCACAGGAAGAACATAAAAGGCCTGACAGTAGTCAAAGGCAAAGGGAGGCGAGCTAAGCCAACTCCCCCCATCAACAAAAACTAAAGTTTCAAGAAGTTGTGACTGGACATGACAACACAAGCAATAAAACTTTAACTGCTTGGGTTTTTTTCTCCTTCTGCTTGACTTTCAGTGCTCCCAGTAATGAGCAGATTCAGCTGGGGGGCCGGTGGTGCGTGGGTGGGGGTCTGGGAGTCAAAAGCCCACTTTGTCAGTGTCCATCAAACACTATCAGTAGATTTCTAGATGATACAGAAACCAGAGGCTGTTTAGTGAATTAATCCATTTGTGTCTGTAATGTTTCAGTACAGGAGCATTTTACAAACTGCAACCATGCAACAATACCAGCTGTTCTCATGTGGTTTTTGTACGTATACCTACGAAAAGTAATGCACCAGAATTCTTACATAATCCACATAATCATGCGCCAGAAATTTATACATAACCTATGTAATCATGAAGGCAGTAACTTTTCCTAAGCCTAACCTTCGTAACTTTACTTTCCCAAACATAACCTATGTAACTTTATGTTAAATACGTAACATGACGACCTTGAACAATGTTTCTTTACCTAAACCTAACCTACGCAACTTGACATTTTCTAAACCTAAACTACATAACTTTTTTTTTTTTTTTAAGATATTTTTATGGGCATTTTTTGCCTTTAATTAATAGGATAGTGAAGTGTGAAAGGGGGAGAGAGAGAGGGAGAGACATGCAGCAAAGGGCCACAGGCTGAAGTCGAACCCAGGCCGCTGCGGCAACAGCCTTGTACATGGGGTGCCTGCTCTACCACTAAGCCACCGACGCCCCCTAACCTACATAACTTAACGTTAAGTATGTGACAGTGCCCAACCATGTTTCTTTTCCTGAACCTAACAGTAACTTACCTTTCCTAAAGCTAATCTACATAACTTAACATTAAGTACTTCATGTGATGATACCCAATCATGTTTCTTAATGTAAACCTAACCTACTTAACTTACTTTTCTAAGCCTAACCGCCATAACTTGACATTACGTAACTTGACGTTACATAACTTGACGACACCTAACCTTGTTTCCTTACCTTAACCTAACCTACGTAACTTAAAGTTAAGTATCTAACTAGGGAATGCCCAATCATGTTCCTTTACCTTAACCTAACCTATGCAACTTTACGGTAAGTATGTAACGTGTCGACACCAAACCATGTTTTTTTTTCTAAACCTAAGGCTAACCTATGTAACTTTATGTTAAATACGTAATGCGATGATGCCCAACCATGTTTCTTTTCCTAAACTTAACCTACTTAACTTAATTTTCTAAACCAAATCTACGTAACTTTATGTTAAGTACGTAACATGACAATGCCCAACCATGTTTCTTTACCTAAAACTAACCTACTTAGCTTTACTTTCCTAAACCTAGCCTACGTGACTTAACCTTATCTAACTAGAAAAAGCCCAACTATGATTCTTTCCTAAAGCCTATCCTTCATAACCTTACTTCCCCAAACGTAACCTATGTAACTATATGCTAAGTACGTAACTTTAAGTTAAGTATATAACATGCTGACGCCTAGCCATGATTCTTAACCTAACCCTAACCGGTAGGGATGCTAATCTGATGGGCATTTGATGCACATCCCTGCAAGTTTTCTTTTTATCTCTGGTCGTTCTAAAGTGAATGGAAAGCAATAGCAAGAAGGTAGAATCTAATCTGAAAATGTATCTAATGGAAATAGTATAGAAGATTGTAAAGTAAAAAACACTTTAATGTGCTAAAACATGCAAACCTATCTATCTCTATGGTCCTCTAAAGAAACTGGGGCATCAACACTGAGGGGCCCGTGGACACACTCCTGGGGCTCCATGTGGACACATTGACTCCTGTTCTGTGTTACAATGCAGTTGCTTCATCCACAGTCAAGCTCCTGAGACTGTGGGAAAGCTCTGGACAAATATGTTTGCCACTCTGGCGCTTCAGATAAAAGTGGCCTTCAAGGGTGGAGCTTAGGAGAGTGTTGAGATGACGGTGAGGGAGATGGTGGAACTGCAGGGAAAATGTGAACATGACATGCAGCTGATAAGAGTCCTCCAGCGGGTTAACACCAGAGCTTGTAACTGGGATTGCCCTGAGAAGCCCTCTTAGGAAGGCCTGGCATCTGCACAATAGCAAAAGCCCTGGCGCTCACACGAGCGTTGCACACAGCAGGTCTGGAGGGAGGTTTGGACAGAAGTATGCAGCACACCTCTGAAGATGATCTGGGGTGGAAAGACCAGATGCTGCAGAGGCTCCAATGAGTGCAAGACAGAGCAGAGAATTTGCTTCTTTGCTGCATGTACCATAATGAGATTATAGCACTAGTCACCTGTTTCCATACCCTTACAACAAGAACTTATGAACGCAAAATAACCAGGTGCAACTGACTTTTTTTAAACGTAACTTGAATCAAAATTAAGTGAGCCACGTGATCCTTCCTAGCTATGTAAATCTTGTCGGGTTTTATTTGACTAAAAAACATTATTACACACAACACAACAGTTTTGCAAAGTTTTTAAATGCTCAGTGCTCAGTGTGGTTGACTCAAAAAATCTGCTTACAGCCCAACTTTTGTTCTAGCGTATGCCTCATCAGGTTTGGCACAATATACTGAAATACTGAACCTCACATTTGCTCTTGTGGAGACAATATGGGCATGTCAGCTGGTGATAGATTAGATGCTATTTCCTTCCATGCTTCGTTCTTTACGTGATCATGGTAAGTGCTGGAGGACACATCACACAGGCAAGGCTTCTGCTGCCACAACCTGACAAGGTTTTCCTCTTTGCTGGATATCCCACACATTTCTTTTAGTGTGTTTTGCCTCCATGGCGAGCTGTTATCCGTCTGTTTGTTTGGGTCAGTGCATCATGGTTTGTATGGTTAGCAGACGTAGGTCATAACAGCAGTCACACAGTGAGATGGTCATCCCAAATTTCTGACACTGTTAGATCTCTTTGATCACAAAACCGTAACAACAGCCATCCTTGAACCTCTCTGACTGTACGACGTAGGACCACCGTTTTAGAGCCACGACCAAAGATATTGCCATGTTTCTTTCAAGATGTTCATCTTTAATCTGGGACAGCCCAAAATCACACAGTGTATATCGGGCTTAAGAAGCGCTACAAGGAGGCAGAAGGACATGATATTTTCACAGACTATCTGTGTCATGCGCTACAGTGTGAACATAGTGACAAAAAGTTCTTTGTTAATAAAAGTTACCAACAACAGCTTTAATGCAGCAATATACACCACCCCTGCAACACTCGGGAGCACTGTAAAGGTACAGCAGATATAAACTTATACAGACCTCACAGTTTCAAGATGCTGTACAGATTCCTCAAAATAAATAGCTCATATTACTTGTGTATTCTTGCCTTGCTGCTTATATCAAAATGTAGAATATGTTAAACTCTAAAGTAAATGTGTGAAAACATCAGGCTGATCTGATTTGAACATTTGCTCCAGTTATGAAACTCCTATTCTCGGCTATTGGCAAATACCGTGAATTCAATAGATATGCAAGCAGTAGATTTTCTGCAGTGTGGTTCTTATATCCTCTACCCAATACACCACAGAACAAATGCCACAAGACCAGAAAGGACAAGAAAAAAGCAATAAAAAGTGAGTGATGGCCATTGATATTTGAGGCTGAAGAAATCCCGCGTCAGGAGACTTTGCTTGGCTTTACATAAACAGGGTAATAAATAGATCGATCACACATAGCACGGGAGATTCATGTCACATTAAGTGACGGGACGTTGAACATCGGCCCGGCTATGTCTCATTACTCAGAGGACGCTTCCCTGGGGGAGGTGTGTGTGTGTGTGGTGAAGGTGGCAGAGATAGCAGTTTGCATGTGGAAAGACAGGCACAGTACAGCAGCTGCTGCAGACACGTCACTGCTGTGGGCCGAGGATCTACAAAGGAAAACAGATAAAGTGTGGCAGCATTGACAGGCCTCTGGAACAACTTGTAATGGTGTGTAAGCGACACGAATAATAACATCATATCTCATAATGTCACAGATTTGAACCAACAGATGGGTCTTGTGATGAAGTCATGCTATTCATCTCAGCACAAAAATACTGAAGTCATACTTTTGTGCTCAATGTCTTGAAACTGTGCTCTTGCAAGCTGCAAGTTCAAGTAGTAAGACAAATTCTGAAAGACAAAAAAGATAATTTTGTGCTTTATTACTGTAAGAAATAATACTCATCACACATTTAACACAAATTCAGGGACTCAAGGGTGACAAGGTTCGGGTTGCACTCTTTAAACTGTCTACTTCATAGCAAGGCTGCACGATTATGGCTGAATGATGATCATTTTGATCAATATTGAGGTCATGATTATTCATTGATTTAAGGGATGAGAATATTTTTATTGCACTTTCACATTTAAATAAACAGATCACTGACTTTCACCTCCATGTCATGCCACATTCTTGCTAATGTACAAATCTTTGCACCAGAATAAGACTGATCCTTTTGTGCAGTGCATGTCCTTGAAGCGAAATAGAAATTAAATTGCTATTATTCTTCACCTGAATTCAGCACATCCTAGAAGCAAAAATGAGTGTTGACTGGACACTCTTCTTTAGCCAAGTGGAATTTGATTGGTTATTTCAGTTCCGGCTTGATGGATAATGTGATGTGCTGGACAGCATCGCTGGATAAGTCTGAGTTAATGCTGGACAAGTCCGAGGTAACATTAGAGCCAATTCATAGTGTCCCTGTCTGCGTTTCCCTAAGGGTCCGCTTTTGTCTGTGTGACGTAAATGTCATCATCCACCCATGTCCGTGAGGCTTTTGCAGACATCTGCACGCAGCCCATTTTTTGTGACCAGGTGGACTGCATGCAAAACAAGCTCCAATCTCTTGTCCCAAAAATCCAGCCCTCCTGTTTACTGCTGTTTGCGTTTCTATTGTCCTACAAATAGAACTACGTGTGTCACAGCTGCCCATGGATGTTCAATGCGGAAAGTATGTCTAAGCCTTTAGTGACGTTATTCTTCCTGGCCTTCATATATTTAACATGCTGCAATTGGTGGTGTTTTTTTCAGGTGACTGAACTCGTTAGCTTGAGGTGCAGACACAAGTCTCATCGATCTAAATTTGAAATGCATTCGATTTTTGTTTCGCCCATTTCTGTTTTCTGTTGTTTATCACTCCTCTACTCTGAACTGCAGCCGCAACATTCAGGAACGTTTTTTACAGGCTTCCGTTGCAGGATGTGTGCACAGCAAGCATGACAGCTGCAATGTCTGCTCATTTAGAAAATGCTTGATTTGATTTTCAGCAGAGTTTTCTATGAGCAGAGCACGCATTTTTAATATCAATCTCACGGCTGATCATGTTCAGTTAATTGTGGGAAGCCAAAATTGTCGTCACGACTAATATATGATTAATTGTGCAGCCCCACTCCATAGCCTGTGATCTAAAGTGAAAAACAGGAATTCAAAAGTAACACTTCTTTGACAATGATGACAGATAATTTGACAGATCCAGTAGTCTGGAGATACATGAGCTTGTTGGTGAGCCAAAGCAGAGCACAAAGCCAGTGATTCAAGACACAAAAATGCCTTGAAGTCAGTCAGACACGGTGGTATTCATCAGCATAAACTTCACATTAAACCAAAAACCAAGGATGCCTTGATGCTCCAACACAAGAGACAGGAGATGCAGCAGAGAGCAGTTTGAGTATCTCCGCATTTGCCAATATATTTTACAATGTGAATCTCTGAATATGATGCTTAAATCTCTATATAAGACACACCTAATACCAATGAGCCAATAAGCTTTTATTTTCCTGTTGTATAGACCAGTTATCACTTTGATTCATCTTGGATTAAGGGCTCTGAACACACTTCATTCACAGGTTAAGCGATTTCAGAGGCATGACCAGAAGCAGGATTTCTGATATACTTGAGTTTATTCTTTGTTAAACCCAACATTCATTTACAGAGCTGATTGGCTTTCAATTATTTAAACTCTGTCAACAAGGCTTTTCTTGCTGAAGGGTGCCTGGTGCTCGTCTTCCTCTTTGCTTGCACACCATGTAACGAAAATCCAAACGCGGATTGCCAAGTGTGGCCTGTGACCTTTATGGTCTTGTTGGATCTCCACTGGTATATTGCAGTGCTGGGGATTTCCCATATGTCGCCGTCCAGCGCTGTAAGGCTGAGTCCTGCTGCTTTAGATAGCAGTTTGATTTACAGTGAAGTGGGGGAAGGCTGGTATCGCGAGTGGGATTCTGCCATAAGCCATCAATGGTAGTGGTCAGAGGCGTGTAAGATAGAGTTTACAGTTCTGAGAAGGACTCTGGGGCGTAAAAGGTTGTGCATGCAGGTGACATTTCCAGCCCGGTCTCATTTAGTCTTGGTCTGCTGGCCTCTTGTGAATGGCGATGGCAATACAAGCATCCTAGTGGGCATTAGCAGGTTGTCAATCCTGGACCCTCCTGCCTCATAAATCAAAATCTCCAATGACCTAAGAGGTGCTGCATAGTTGTCTTGTAGGAGATCCTTATCAACGCAGACATGCACAAGATTAACTTGATGCTCTCGGAGACAGGGTTAAGGACGTTTAATTTTGGCTGTAGTCTGATATGACCCCTATCACACAGCGCAGTGCTGGCATCACATTTATTTTTCCATTCCATTTAAATCAAAACCTCCAACGTGTTTGGTTATATCAAGCAGGCGATGCAAAGTTTTAAATATAAGGCATAATGGCAACTTTACAGACAAGTGAAAAAATGAAAGTGACCACACGGCACAATTGTGTCGAGGGCTTTCGCATCCACTTTTAGACCCCTGGTGACTTCTCACTAACAGCTGCTGTAAAACACGAATTCATCAGATAATCCCTCCAAAGCCTGGCGGTCAAGCCGAGGCATTCTGGGTCTCAAGCGCTCTCATAAATGAAATACCACCTGCACCAGCAATTTCAAACGTGCAACGGAGTGAAGTTATATTTAGGTAAGAACATGAAGGACCTTGATCCCTTAACAAAATAAAAGCTTGACAGCTAATCTCTTCAACAGAAGTCAATATTGTTGAAGTCTGACGATGTACAACGGGGGGTGGGGGGGGGTGACGACTATGGCTAAGACAAGCAACTGTCAGTTGAATTTTTCAAAGAGCAGACAGTAGACAATATCAGAAAGGATCAGTCCTTCTCCCCGCCATGATGTGACTTTGACAGAGTGCCAATACTCCTGCCATACCACTTGTCTGTTTGGTATGATGGAAATGACGTTATTTAGCTATTTTAGAAACCCCTTAAATCCGCAGTTAGGCTACAGCGCTCACATTCTCTGCTGTTATTTTAGGTGATAAGATTCACATGTGAATTATGACACAGAAACACACCCTTTTATTGACTGGATGTTGCATCAATTCTTCAAGCGGTGGCGGTGTGTGTTCATTTAACACTGCTGCGGCCTCGAGAACAAACCAATTGACTCAAGTGAGATGTCCCCCTCTGGAATATTGTAATGTGCGAGTATTACCAGGGGCTCTACAGACATGTTACAAGTGAGCCTCTGGGACACACACTGCATCTCCTCAATTCTCATCCGGAGATTACGGTCAAGTACAGTCAACGCGCTTAGCACTTCATCTTCCGCCTGTCCGTGCACAGTCCCCTGCTTCCACGCTGCATGCATGCATGTGTTAAATGCGTGAGTGTGTCTGTGCGATTCACACTGTACCACCTCCTCCTACTCTGCAAAGAGGAGTAGGGAGGAGAACTGCTAGCACTCACTCCCTCGGGCTCTGCATTTCCTCAAAAAGTGACCTCCGCCAGACTTTGACCAGATTCCTCTGTACTTTAAACAAGACTCCCATTACAGCCCTTGTGAGTACAGTAACAGGTTTCCATAGTTTGCCTGGGGCAGTTGCATGGCAGATGTGTGTTTGAGCATGCCTTTATGTATATGTCTGTAGAAGAGAGGGGCGAGTGTATGTACGGACGTGCCCTTGTGTATAAATCACTTGACCTAGACTTACTGTTGACCATGGATTTATGCCAGCGTGAGAGGCTCCTGATGACAATGTATCTGCCTCAGCCATAATGGATGGTACACAGAGCGCGCTGTCATCTGGCAAATATGCTCCCCGAATGGATCTCAAGTGGGGCGGCGCTCGGCAGAGGGGCGGCGGGCGGCGGGAAGGGGGAGAGATGGATGGTGCTCAGCCCAGGGTGGAGCCATCAGCCGCAGACTCTCCCCCACAGCTTTTTGGAAACTCAAAATATTGCTTGAATTAGACCAGCCATCAGCGCCGCAGTCGGCGAGATGGACGGGCAGACTGATGCCTACTGTGCACTAAGCTCAGGGGTAGCTTTGTAAAAATAAGAAAGGGGAAATTCAATGCTCTCTGTTATTATATGCGAAAATGATTAATGTCTTCACATGTGGTGAGGACAAAAGGATGCCAGCAAGGAACCAGTCAGGGAGCCAGAATGTGATGCGGCATTAACCATCCACATCCAACCCGCAGCACAGCACTTGGTTGGAAGTCAACCACTTATATCATCTGTTGTTACTTTGATAATGCATAGAATAATAGCATTAGTACCGTTTGACATTGATCAAGAGAAATGACAGCAGTTTTGTGAGAGATCAAATTGAAACCACATGCTGCTAGAACCTGATACACTGTACGGGTTCCAACTGGTCCGAGGAGACAAATCCATGATTCTGCCAGACTATCACAAAGCATAACCTCTTCCAGACAAACTGGAGCTATCAGTGGGGAAGAGAGCTGAGAACGTTCCACAAACCACCGTGATGAAGTGTCCTATCGCTAGGTTGTCTCCAAAAATCTGGGGCCCCTACTCCACTTATAGACAGCCACGAAACAAAAGCAAGGCATCTTATCTGTACAGTGTGAGTGTGTGTGTGTTGGTGATGTGTGGAAGTGTTTCTCACATTACTGCATGTCAGTATCTTCAAATTTGGATTGTGTTTTTAGTCGAGTAATGACCGTGTCTGAAAGTGTTTAATATGAAGAGATCCATCAAGTGTAATTGTGATGTGAAAGGATTTAATGTAACCAAAGAGGTTCAACTCATGTAGAACAATCAAAGTTTGGGTGACTCAAAGTTAAGATGAAGGTTGACATGTTCATCTGCAGGGAAGGCAACTTTCACAAAGAGCCTATTAAACACACTTAGAGTCTGTTACACAGTAAATAGCTACTGTACCTGACCAGGTCACAGTGGTTGTCAAGCTCACACAATGGAGAGCAATGGGCTAATCAGACAGAACATGTTCGTATACTTAAAAATGTGATGTGCATTGCTCTTGCTTTGTTTTGAGAAGCAATTTTCTGGTAGCATCTCTTATGGTGACATACATCTATCTCCTTGGTAATGTTACTGATATTTTTGGTATTAGTTAACTTCTTCCAGAAACATAAACTCTTTTGAATGTTCAACAAGGAACCCTCAAGAATGTGTTTTCCCAAAAAAAGACCTGCATAATAATGTGTAACTGCTCTTTTAGGATCAAGTGCATGTATTAAACTGGAATCTCTTGAATCAGGGTGTGGGGGCATTTTATGCCTTAACTGGAGAGTCAGCAGTTGACAGACGACAGTAAACTGTTGGGAGAAATAGGAAAAATCCAAGCAGCAACTTCCTGGGCTGAAAAATCAAGCCAACACGGAAGTGCAAAAAACTGCAGTTCCTCAAATGGCCACTTGAGGCTGGCTCCAACAATAAGTCAGTACCCATAGATATTTATGTTAATGACCAACTTTACAGCAGAATTAAAAATGTTTCCAGCCTGGTACAAAAATGGTTCTGTGCAGGTGGTGAATTTTTATATAACTCACCAATATAAAAGTTATTAAGACTTAAAATTATGCATAATTAAGAGCATGGACACTTTGAGTAACTGAGTAACAGTTGAGTGTCATCTGTTGACAATTTGCTACCACAGCAACAAGTTTGGTTAGGTTACATAACCACAGTGTAATCCTAGATTCCCAGAGTGCAAGCGTAGCTTAGCTGTAAGCTAACTGTCACTATTTCAGTGTGTCTTCAGCTCATGAAAGTTAACTCTAACACTCTGGTTGCCGAAAAAAAGTCATATTCAGTGTTTGGTTGTACAAAAAAAACCCTTCTATAGAGTCGGATGTTCGGTACATTTTGTTTTCATGGTTTAAAGCTCGTTTTGCTAGTGGAAATTAGCATTACCATTAATAACAGTTAGCCATAGCTGTAAATGCACCATGCTAACCAAGCTAGCAGATGGTGTTGGGGTTATCTCCCCCTTTTCAACACATTCTCACTCCGACCTCCTCGCATATCGAGGTTTGGTCATGGACTCCCAGGGTACCTTTCACATCCAGATACGATGTGAAAGGTACCCTGCGTGGGTTACATATAGTCATTTTTCAAAGTAAAAGCACTACATTGGTACACCGCAAATTGAAGTTTTTTTCCTTCAGCAACTAAAAGCACTTGGTTATGTTTTGCCAACACTCGCACATGGTTGTGTTGAGGAAAAAAAAACAGGATTTATCTTTATAATGTTATGGGAAGCTAAAACCGGCCTCCTGGGTGAAAGTTGGTGGTTGTTGGACCCACCCTACTTGGACTTCTGCTGCCATAAATTCCCCCCTGACACTGCCTGATGTTGTTAAACTTGAACAGCAACCGGCTGTGTATCATGCTGAAGTGAAGGGACAGCCTTCTTCATTGGTGTCTGACGCCAGAAGTCACTGCCCTAGCGTTGTATTTCAACAACTTTGGAAATAGTCCTGGTTTACCTTTTTGTCCAAATAAGGTCATCCAACATGGCGTTTGCCAAAATGCCAATGAAAGTCCACAAACCAATGGGTGACATCACGATGGCTACGTCCATTATTTTATACAGTCTATGGGAAAATCATCCAACAAAGGTCCCTGGTTGCACATCAATTTGGGTATTTTTTGATTCATGGACACCTCCTTAAATCTTTGGGCCACCCTGAAATTTTAAAGCTAACAAACTACTAACGAACGACTCTAAGAAGAAATAGTTCAAGAGCAGCAGACTTATTTTAAGTCAGGCTTATTAAAAAAATCTAGTACGTATATCTTGTATGCAGATAGTACACAGTAATTGCACTCATCTTTTGTGTTTTTCAGGAATTCGAAAACTCTTTTTTATGTGAAACATTTTTGAACGTTTGTCACAGGCTTTGACTGGATCTCCGCTAAATATACTTGAACTGTCAGTTTAATAACATTAACACATAAGCTTGATTCACAAGTTTTTTCCATGGCTGCAGCAACTTGAGTTTTGCTTCTTTTCTGAAAAGGAAATGTTTACACCAGAATGTAGGAAGTTATTCATCAGTTCAGAGTTGGAACCATCGCTGCTTGTACAATTTATAGGACAGTTTGCGGTCTCTGTTGCTGCTGTTAAGTATGAAGTAGCTCCTTAACACCGTGCAGTAGATTCTGTTGTTTTGAAGGTCAGGCTGTAACTGTAATTATCCCAGACATGACATGTTTACAACGAGGAAAACATTTAGTTTATGTACGCATGGGTGTGCTGTAAAAGACAAAAATGAAATGATTGACAGATGATGGCGCCTGCAGACTAATAATGCACTCGCTGTCTCAGGTCCAGCTGCTTTTACTCGGTTTACAGAGCACAACTGGCCCAACAGTGTGTGAAGTGAACACACACACAGTAAAGGACCCTCATCATTCTGTCACAATGTGTTGCTTGCAAAGTAGGCGAGGATCCCACCACCAAATCCACACAAACACACATCCGTCCGCACACATGGTCGCACACACTCTATAATCCTCTCATCCACCCTTGTCTTTTACACTCCCCCCCTCCCCTCGCTGCTGGCGACATCGCTTGTGAAGCACGGACGCTCGTAAATTCCCTGCCTTGATTTTGTTAACCTTTACCGTGACCCAGCACTTCTCTGCTTGGCGTTCTAGCACCCACTCAGTCACAGATGAGGCCCTGCTTGCCTCTGTGCCTCTGTGAGGAGAAGAGCCTTGGCGCTCCTGCAGCTCATCGCTCAGGTTTCTGGCTCAGCAGGACGCGATGGTCCCACAGTGCCAACACACCTCCAAATTATGGGCCACTTTTGGACCAAATAATACACATTTAAATCCGGACTTCATGCACATCATCATTGCCCTGCATAACACATTTTCACTGAGGCTTTTTAGGGAGATCAGAAAATAACAGCTTTTTGAAAAATCAGCAGTTTAGGATTCAGTTTTTCTAAAGTACAAGAGGATCCAGTCTGTTAAAGTGCCAGCCAAGACCTTCAACTTTTGTGCTATCAATCATTTTGAAAGAGAGCACACTTTCTACACTTTTCCCAGACCATTAACCTGCAGTTAAACATGTGGGAAAGTCGTGTGAATATGCAAAAATCACTCATGAATATGGATTATAACCAATGGGCTGCTTTCCATCTTTTTTTTTATAGCTTAAACACATCAGTATGGGACAGAGAAAAGTATGGGAACACTTTCCCTGCTGACCATTGACACATAATACAATGTGTTACTGTGATGTTACAACACACCCTGTTAGCTTTCAGTTACACAAAAGCACAATGAATGCAAATGTTGGCTGTTGTTTCATCCTTCTGGGGACATTGTCATATTACAATCTGATAATGTTTTTTCAATGATTACAACACAAGAATAGGCATTAACAAGTATTTGCGAGAGGTAAAATGTATTCATAAAAGAAATCTCCCCTCACATTCTCCTAAGAAGCATAAGTGTGTTCATGAAATTCATGGTAAAGTTGTGAAATTAGAAAAAAGCCTGGAAGTGGTTTGGAATTAATTAGGGCTGCCCCCTAACAGTCGACCAAACGTCAGTCGACCAGAAGGGTCATTAGCTGGCAAGAATTCATTGGTTGCTTAGTGGCAGAAAAAAATGTGAAACTCTATTAGGAGCTGTGCCTTGTCAAACTAAATCCAAACCTATATGACTGGACCATGTGGGAAATTAATTTGAAAGGACAGACACAGGAAGTGGCCACGCTCAGCAGCCAGACAGGAGTCAGGTTGGGAACCAGAGGGTCGCCTGTTCAAGTCCCCGTCCGGACCAAAATATGGAGCATGGACTGGTAGCTGGAGAGGTGCAAGTTCACCTCCTGGACACTGCCGAGGTGCCTTTGAGCAAGGCACCGAACCCCCCCCCCAACACGTTCCCAAAAATCTCAAAACATGTCTAACGTTGTGATGAATATATTTCTAGTATTACTTATCTAAAATCTAGTGCTACACTGTGTGACCACTGAAACGTCATTAGTATCACGTGAAATAGACCATCTATAAGAGTATGTTCTGACAGTATCTGGCCAGTGTGTCAGGTCATTGATGAATCCTGAAGGGACATCATAGCGATTGACCTCAATTTATTCAGGGATTGTGTACACTGCTGCAAAACAATTATTAGCCATGTTGAAAAAAAGGAATGTTTGTTTAACAAGAACCAAATGCACAAACTTGTAGAATTATAATCAAAACAAGTATTTGGTTTTCCATCCCCTAAAAAGGGGCATGTAAACACTCAAATGTGTTGGTCTGGTCTACTAGCATATGCAGCTGGTTAGCGGAGGGAATGTCTGAGCAACTAAAGTTAGCAAGTACTAACTTGAAAAAGTAAAAATGTGTGGAAGCACTGATGCAGGTTTTGAAGGCTTAAACTGTCAATTTCTTTGCATGTTAACTGTTAATATATAAAGCACACATATGGTGCATGGATATAAGGACTCTGATTTATCTCTGTAATGGTCATTAGACTGAAGGAAAATGTGTGTCTGCATGTGTAATATACACATCTCTCCTTGTGTTTACATGTTCTGTCTCCGGAGGTCAGCTAGGTGGCAATTTGTTTGGAGTGATGCTGATAGGTATGTTGTCTGGTGTAATTTGTTGTCTGCGTGCTGAGAATGACATGACACGTTATGTGCAGTGTATACATAATGCAGTCGTATAAAAATGATGTGTGTTTATATCGACAGTATAATTTAAACCTTATGATTATGACTTAGAATCTGTTGTAGACTTCAACTCACATAAAACACTTAAACGACAAAGTAAAATATTAATCTGAGTGAGGATAAAAACACCAGTTTCTCTCTCCTCAGGAGGTATTGGCCTGTGTGTTTGTGGCGATGGCAGAAAACAGATGAAAGTCATGATCATTTATACGCACTGACAGTGGTATGAATGTGTGTTGTTTCCTGGCAGAGGAGCTGAGGAGAAACTTTTCATCAAGTCTACTCATCATCAGAACAGGTCTTCAGACTCTCTCAAACCAAATGTTGAGGTGATGGATCTGACTGTGGCTGTCTGACTCATATTCAATCATTTGTGTGAAAATCATTCCAAAATGATTGTTTTTTATGGAAAGAATTATTCTTACTCTGAAAATTTTAAATGATGGAGAATGATCTACACTTTAAGAAATACTTCACCCACAAAATAACCGTTTGTATATCAGTTACTCACCATGTTACCTTGAATTTGTTCCTGCATGTCTACACCGTAAACTAAGAAACCAAAGACAGGGAAAGTTCTTGATTAATTTGAGTAAAAAGGGGCCTGTTTTACAACAGCAGAACTATATCAAAACATCCGTTTACAAACTCTCACACAACTCAGGCAGTATAATCCGAGTCTCATTTATCCAGTCGTATGCTTAGTACTTCCCAAACACATGCAGCCTCACTAAATCCTCATTATTTAAATGCACAAGCAGGGCTCAAACACGTGCCCTTGCCCAGGCAGTGTTTTAAATAGTAGTACGGTTTTAGCAAAATAGCTTTTGTTTGGGAAGTTTATTTTGAAAAGACACAATGCATGCCATGAGTATAAACTGACCCACTGTCCCTGAGTGTCTAAAGCTGACACTGGTGGGGTACCTAGAGCATCTGAGGGTGCTTTCAAACCTGCCCTGTTTGGTTCAGTTCAATCAAACTCAAGTTTGTTTGCCCCCTAAGTGCAGTTTGTTTGGGCAGGTGTGAACACAGCAATCACACTCAGGTGTGCACCAAAACAACCGGACCAAGACCTTCATGAAGAGGTGGTCTCAGTCTGGTTACAAACGAACTCTGGTGTGGTTCGTTTGTGGTGAGAACATATTCCGACCTGGATCTGAACCAACTGCAGTCACATGACACATTGTTTGGGTTAAACATGAGCATGTTACAGTCCTGGAGGATTATTAATGTGCACCTCCTCCTGTACTGCCTTAATATGCACATTCAGCACATCCAATGCATCAAAACATTGTTTTCTAGTTGGAGCCGCGCCTCGTTTTCAAACTGTATGGTTTGACTAAAATGAACAATGACAGCAATACAGTCCACGATGAGCAGCGCTAAAATCAACCTGCGTAGTTGTCCCTCCATTGTGACATTAGAAAGTGTCACATTTATCTTCCGAGTATACTTTTGTAGGAAGTGAGTGTAACGTTTTGGAAATTCTGACCAATCAAGAGAAGCTTTCTCACACAAGGCATTTGATCTGGTCCACTTGTAAATGCTGCTGTGAGAACACGAACCAACTCTAGGTGATTATGCAACTTTGTAATAAAATCTGTCCCTGATTCAGACCAAAGCAAGACAACTCTGGGACTGACAGCACCCAGCCTGTTCTGTCTGTGCTATTAATTAGCACCCTAACCCTCGCACTTTGACCTAATGTGTCACATCAGATTGGAAGAATTAACAAAATGTGTACACTTTACACCTCTTTTTATTTCAGATATTTTCTGACATGCAACTCAACAACTGCTGCTCAAAATTTAACACAACTCTTCAGATAGCCCATTAGTTATGGTAGAAATGGTAACTATTTAAAGACTGTGTTGTTGACCCATTGTCAATAGGGGCTGGTGAACCACCCTCAGCATCCACCTTCTTGTACCTAAGGCTCGGTCTGACAACAGTAACAGCAACAGTTACATAACACTTGGATTCCATTTGATACCTAACCCACACTGAGGCCCACTTCAAGTTCAAGTTCTTTAATTATTTCTCTTTTACATTTCATTAGTGCACCATTCATACTTTCTCCGCTCTGTCACAGTGTGACTAATCCAATTATTCCAGTCCAATTAAAACATGCTAGTCGGCATGCGGAAGGGACGACCTCTTTTTGTTGCTACACAATCAAAGCCGCCCCGGCCCTGTTCCTGTGACAGCCCCACGTCAGGGCGGTCTGGTGTGGGCGCAGCAGGTACTGGTGCCATAGAAAAACAAATTTGTTTGTAGTAGACTTCACTATATGACCACACATGCCCCGCTTTATTCCAGTGATGATGACTTTAAGGAAGAGACCAGATTGAGTCTATATATAAGTCTGCTCTCTGTGAGCTGCAGGATTTACTTTTGGTTTGTCAACTTCTCAGTGCCATGGAGACGAGGTCATGACCACCCTTCGGCGTCACAGCGCCAGTCCTTACAACGCAAAGCTGCTGGTCAGCTCAGTATGATTG
Source organism: Epinephelus fuscoguttatus (assembly GCF_011397635.1). NCBI lineage: Eukaryota > Metazoa > Chordata > Actinopteri > Perciformes > Serranidae > Epinephelus > Epinephelus fuscoguttatus. The sequence goes on along the minus strand of NC_064760.1, from coordinate 11,531,256 downwards.
GGGGGGGCACCTTCACCTCCCAATAGTCTCTTTTTTTATGAGGTTCACATGGTGGCACTGCTCCCCCCTCTCGTGGGGTCACAGCCCCCGGCCGTGTTGGCCCTTGTGCCTGTTTGCTGCAGCGCTAATCCACCAGCGCTTGCTTCCCGCTGAGCAACAAGTCAGCGACTTAGTGACTCGACTGTTTGTAGGAAGGGTTTCAGTCATCGCTACGGTAATTGGTTGATCCCACCTCCTATCACTCACCCCTTTAAGGTCTTTGATTGGCTAGGCTTGCCAAGGAGGAGACAGAGCAAGGGATTATGGGATGAGAAATGGCCCAGGAGAAAGAGGCAGTCTGAGTATGGCAGCTTCGTATCTGATAGAAAATCCTGCTTATTTTTTTCATAAAAATAGAAAAAAAACTCTTTGTAGCCCCGAGCTCAGAATCAACTGTGTCGACCTCTTTCCAAGCTATGCTTTGTGGATGACTCACTGTCCCAGCTGCTATCTGGTGTCTGCACTGCATGATATAATCATGACGAAGAGGTTATAATTAAAACAACATTAATGTATTTTTGTGTTTATCAGATCGTTTTGACAATATATTTATATAGTTTTTCAAACTTTTAGAACAAGTAAAAGGTGGATACATCAAGAAAAACCACAAGAGAGAGAGAAAAGGTGCAAAGACTAAACAATAGAAGCAAATAAACCCAGCTCAGATTAATATGAGCAATACCAGAGGTCACTGTGATAATGTGCAGCAAGTACAGTCAAGAACATCCTTGTAACACGATGGCAGAGACACCGGGCTCTATGTAGTTCAGGCAGGGTTCCCAAACTTTATAGAACTGGTCTATTTTCGAGTGTAATATGTATGTAAGGTATTTTAATGGCACTACATCAAACAGCCCTCTCTGCCAGCCTTCAAGAGTTGGTATTCTGACATTAATCCACTGCAATAAGATGTTTTTCCTTGCAGCACAAGCAAGAATACAATCTCTTGATTTCTGATGTTCTGTATCTGCTTGGGAGGCCCAGGATGAGGGACACTGGGTCCTGCTTCAGTTCCAAACCCAATATTTTTATATCAGATAGCACATTGATAGTTGATAGTTCCTTTGCAGCTTACAGCATCACCAAAGACAATGAGTGTAAATGCAAATTTCTGTCTTGCATTTAAGGCACATTGGTGAAAGAAAAGGCCTAAAATTATGTTTATGGCATGAGGGATATATGCATTCTGATAATTACCAGATTTAACCAGAGAGTTAGTTAGTTTTTCGGTAATATGCAAAAACCATAGGCTGTAAAAAATAATGTATGTAGCTACCGTGACATCACCCATCAGCTTGTCAGACTCCCATTTTGAAGCCTCGAAATTCAGCATCATGGCCAGCGCCATTTTGTTCTCTGGAGCCAGACGTGACAATATTTGGGAAAGAGGCTGACGCTGTGGAGGAACGAGTGGCGGACAGTGTTGCCAATTTAGCGACTTTGTCACTATATTTAGTGACTTTTCAGACCCCTCTAGCGACTCTAGTGACTTTTTCTGATGTTATTGGAGACTTCTGGAGACTCATGTCATGAGAGCACATATCGTTTCTATTCTTCTCAACGAGCAGCGGATGCTGCCGTGGGCTCCTCCCTCGCCCCAAAGCACTCAAAGGCGGCCCAGTCCTCCCTCCCAGTAGCTGTCAGAGCAGGAGATGTTAACCCCTCCACGTCCAGACTGCAAGTGAATCGCGCATGTGTGGAACCGCTGCTGGCTGATCCTGACCTGGCTTACAGTCAGGGCGGGATGTAAATATAAAATTTTCTTTGTCCAATATAAATCACTGAAAGAAGGTTCATTTGTAGTTCTAAACATATTCAGGGTGTTTTTTTTACTCAGTTTTTGTCTCTCCCATGACGTTATTCCTGTCTCCTACAGCAGCCATTACAAATACATGCATATGGACAATTATGCAAATTAGGCGATGATGTCATTCAGCGACTTCTAGCGACTTTTAGGACAGCCAATAGCTACTTTTCTTACTGAGGAGTTGGCAACAGTGGGGCCGGATATGACTGAGAAGCCAAAGACACTATTGGCAGACAGAAATAATGGATCTAGCCATTGTGATGTCACCATTGGTTTGTGGACTCCTGTTTGCATTTTGGCAGCTGCCATCTTGGATATTTGTTGCTAGAAGTTACCATATTTAGACAAAAAGGTGGTGATAACCCTAACAATATCCACTGCCTTGGTTAGTGTGGTGCATTTAAAACTCTGGCAAACTGTTATGATGCTAATGCTAATTTTTGCAAGGAAAAAAACAAAACAAAACAAAACAAAAAAAAAACAGGCGTAAAACCATGACAACAAAATGTTCTTACCGGAAAAACTGAACATCCGACTCTGTTAGGGGTCTTTTAGTACAACCAAACACTGAATAAGACTTTGTTAGGCAACCATAATGTCACAGTTACATTTCATGAATTAAAAACACACTGAAATTGCAACAGCTAGCTTACAGCTAAGCTACACATTTACTCTGTGAATCTAGGGTTACGCCATTGTTATGTAACCTAACCAATGTTGTTGCCGTGGTAGCAGAATGTCAATGGACAGCACTCACATGTCACTTCAAGTGGCACGCCCTTAATTATGTATAACTGTAAGCCTTAATAAAATGTAAACAGGCAAGTAACATAAAAATTCACCCCCGTACAGTTGTCATGAAGAGGGAAATTAGCTAAAGAGACCAAAACAAAATGTTTATTTCTGCTATACAGTTGGGGATTTTAACATTGGGGTCTCTGGGGATTAACTGGCTCTATTTCAACCTTTTAAGTGGTATGAGTGTAAGTGTATTGTGGTATGTGTACTTTAGTATATGCACTGTAGTAGCCTATGTGTATAGTGGTACTGTAGTAGTCTTCTGTAGTAGATGTATTGTGGATATGTCGTGATGTTTGTATTGTGGTATATGAGCTGTGTATTGTAGTGAATGGTGGATTGTGGTTTATGATTTTTTTTGTGTGCCTTCCATGTTTACAGTGTATTGTGGTTGTATGATGTTTTAAACCGTATATTTTTAATAACATTTTAGGTCTACATGTAAAAGCCCAACAAGGGACAAGAGCTGAAAATTGGCAATAGCCTTAAACCCTATGTGTAATACATCAGTCCCATACTCTGTATTGGAACTATGTTAAATTGTATCGCCCCTATCAAATTAAAAATAAAATAAAATAAATAAATGAATAAATATTATTGATCTAATTTCTGTTTTTGAGGTTCAGTTATTGAGATTAGTTGTGAAGGTAAAGGTTTAAGTAAATAAAAAAAATGGAAGACTAGGAATGCAACTGATTGTATTTTAATGCATCTTTTTATCAAAACTGCATAAACACATAAAAGTACAATGAACTACATCCTTTAATCCCAACTGTCTTTATTTCTTACAAATTGCAAATTTAGAGTACACTTTTAAAGATTAAAATGTGCTTAAATCTTCTTATATTCAATTCGTCAGGTTTACAAAAATTATTTGATTGCGGCACACAGTCTTGGGCTTGATTGACAATTCTGTTAATTCATGAAATAACATGAGAGAACAACTAAATCTAAGCTGCTAATGTTTTCCACAGCTGTTAGTTATGTTTTCTTATGAGCGTGTTTACACTGTATGTAAACACAGCAACTAAATATGCTTTTATTTTCAATTATGATCAGTTAAGGAACAAACATATTAGATTTTTGTCTTTCAAATTCAATTACAAATGTGAATTAAGCTCAGTTTTATGTCGTCAGAGGAACAGCAGAATGAGAGCTTAAGCTTCTGTGGCTACTGTCTTGGTAAATGAACAATCACCGTTATCTGTCTGTTATATAAATCTATCAAAATATTAGTAGAAAGGGAGGTAAAGGGATAAAAAAATAAAGGGGGAAACATGTCTTAAATCACAGCCTCCATGACAGCCAGAGTCACTGGGTATCTGCACTGCAGCTTTAAATCTGCCAACCGGAGCGAAGAAGAAAAATATCCCGCAGGACCCATCTGTGTCTTCCTACAGAGACATTTGCTTTTCTTTCAGAGCGTCTCGAGCTCCTTTACAACTGATAAGACGACTGCATTCCTGGTGAGCCCGCAGGTCGGCCCTGCGGGTGACCCCACTTGACAATGTCCAGTCACGAGAGGCTCCAGTGCCCATACACAACCTCTGCAGCTCCACTCATCTCCCTCCCCATCTCCCTCCAACAAACACTCACCCACACCGAAGAGTGCAGAGATAAGGAACAGAAGGCAGGGTGTTCTCTGACTGTACTCCACGCAGGGCCTCTGATAACTGCATTTTTTGAAGGTACCTTTGAGTAATGTTGGACACTTTGTGTGGATTAGTATTTTGTGTGCATATGTAAAGAGCTGTGAAAATGACATCTGAGATGATTCTCTGTGTTTTGTCTGGAAACCTTGATAAGCAAGCAGAAGTGTTTTTGGAGTCTGTCAAAATACGGACGGATCTTCGGTATAAAACGGATTCAGGCAGAGCAAACATTGTATGTTTGAAGTCCTGAATTCAGTTTTTGGAAAATTGGCATGTAATAGTGTTGGAGTTCGTCATACCTTCAGATTAGCTGAACCAACTGATGAAAATATCGAGACGGATGGATTGATAGGTTTGTGTTTATGTGCAAGAATCATGTTTATTTATCACGGTGGCATTGATTATTTATCAACAAAGTAAATTATCAAATAAACAACTCTCAGACACTTTGTTGGATGAACCACTGATTTTCTTCTGGGAACATTAAAACATATCGATATGTGAGCAACCTTTACTATTAAAATAGCCATTATTGGCCAGAAAAAGAAAATAAAACTGTCTGGAGCTGCAAACCATGTTTGAATAAAGGTAACAGCCTGTGAAGTCTAAATTAGCCATTAGGAACAAGTCTAAATGAGCATTCATTAATGTGATTTACTACAGAATGGCTGCTCTACAGTGGGATATTTATAATAATTTAGGACTTCAGTGGTAACCATTGTTGCCTCACAGCAAGAGGGTTCCTGTTTCAAACTGTGCAGAGTTTGCATGTTCTCCCCGTGTCAGCGTGGGTTTCCTCCAGGTACTCCAGCTTCCTCCCACAGTCCAAGGACATGCAGGTTAATTTGTGACTCTAAATTGTCCGTAGGTGTGAATGTGAGTGTGAATGGTTGTCCGTCTCTATGTGTCAGCCCTGTGATAGTCTGGCGACCTGTCCAGGGTGTACCCTGCCTCTCACCCAGTGCTGGCTGGGATAGGCTCCAGCTAGCCCCTAACAGGATGAGCGGCTACGGAAAATATGTGAAGTCTTCCTTTTTTGGATTTGGAATCCATATCTAGCTTAGCTTAGGACTCCAGGCCACCGCTACTGAAGTTCAGCAAAACTTAGAGGAAAATGAACCAGGTTGTAGACATATGATGCACATTTTAGTTGGTGAAACATTAAAACATTTTTTAATTCGATGTATAAGCTACAAATTTGGAGAGTGTCTAAAGAGCCGCATGACGCTCTGGAGCTGCAGGTTGCCGACTGCTGCGCTAGTGAATCTGTCAGCCTGTTACAGGTGGTCAAACTGTCGCAGTCACAAAACCAGTCCTGTCACAAAGTTTAAATGTCCTTGTCTGATAATAAATACAAATAAATGTTGACAGATCATGACTTACGTTGGATTACTATTTCTTAATTTATCGGCTTTCTGGAATTTTTTGGGTAATTGTAGTCTATGGAGAAATGAACGGTTGAAGCTTTGAAGCATTCGGTTCAGCCCTACTGCTTGTATTACAAGGTACTTCATGACAAGCAAGCCAAATTTTATTACACTAATTAACACATAGCACATTATTCACATAGCATCAACTAATGTTTTTCATGTATTCAGCTCTCAGAGAGGAGTCCTGTCGTGCATCACAGTGTGAAGACAGTTGCTGATAAATCCAGTCTCCAACAGCCACAAACACTATGAGGCCTGAATCTGATTCCTGATGACAGCTTTTCATCAACCTCAATCTGCCCGTCAGAGGCTGCCAGAGTGTAACACACACCAGGTTTGTTTGCCACAAAAAGGTCTCATGATGAAGCTGGAGAGATCATTAAACTCACATTACAGGCGAAACAGTGGCTTAAAGTTGATTTTCAAACTGAACTTCAAAGTTTTGGAGCACTGAAGCTGCCCTGACTGTCTCCCAGGCTGTGAATCTCTTAATCATTCATTTTTATTATTATCTGTGGTCATGAAGTTTGAGACACTTCGAAGAGAGACTAATAAATACAGATTATTACTGCAGATTTGAGTCAAATATTGACAGAGTTTGGCAGTCGTGATCCATAAACTCTGGTCAAAGTATAAGACATTTACAAAAAACTAGCTCCATGTTTGTTTCCCGACATAGCTCAGCAACTGTTACTGCCTCTCAGTTTTATTGTGACGTGTCTGTGGCTCTGCATTGTGAGACAATTATGTTTTTTTGTTGTTTTAGTCCTCGTTATATAACTGTAACTTTTCAAAGACTGTAAATAGCCTGCGACAGATTAAATTCTGTTTTTCTTTAGGGGAAGAAAATAAGTCACTGGCGTGTTGTGTGTTGTAGATTTCAGCCTCGCCTCATGGTACATTTGCATGTTAAGATCACAGCATTAATGAGCGAGGAATATATTTTAATCTCACTCGGTGCTCATGATATTAAAGTCGTAAAAACCCTGTGAGATTTTAGTGGGAGCAGGGAAATGAATCGGAGCCGTGGAAACTGCTAGGATGTGTGTGTGTGTGTGTGTGTGTGTGTGTGTGTGTGTGTGTGTGTGTGCGTGCGTGCGCGCGTCCTTTTGGGCAACACAAAGCGACAGGAGAACTTGAGATGAAAACATGAACACATTGTCTTGGGAACAGTAACAACAAAAACCCCTTCCAGCAACGAGTCCAGTTGGCCATCGATGCATTTTCAGGTTAACAGCGGAGAGAAATCAAGTTACTTAGTCCCGTTGTAAACCCCAGATTAACATGGTCTTATTCAGCATGAATTGGCTTACACAAGCTGAGGCGGTGGAGCTAAGAGTGACTTAGTGAGGCTTACACTAGCTCGTTCGGTGTCTGGGATGGGATGGAAAGTCTCCTGTGGGAAGGGAGAGAACAGCAGAACAATGTTTAAGCCGGCCATTTCAGGAAGCCATGGGATCAGAGAAATTAAGAGTCTCAATTCCTTCATTTATACAATCGGAGGAACATGTCGTACCTCCCCTGCAAAGACGGTGACATCTCATGGAAAGAAATCTTTAGTTAAAGTTAAATTAACATCATTAACTAACTAATATTTTTCATTACCAATGCAAAAAGCTGCAGCATGGTGTTTTCATATCTGTATTTCTCCTCCTTTTTTAACAACAGTTATAAATTGTCTGTCACATATCTTTTTTTTTTTTTTTTTTGGGATGGGCCCCTAAAATCATGAACGCTGCAAATCTTGTCAGCTGTGTCTCAGAAAAATATGCTCTCTCTTTGTGGTTCCTCTGAGAGTTGCACTGCTGAGGCTGGGAAACATTTCTGTTTATCATTCCCGCTGAATCTGTTATTTCTGTTAATGTATCCCTGCAGCCAAATCCAGTCGAAGCCAAGGCTGGCCCGCACTGTCATTAATTCATTTCCATGATAAGCAAGGAGTGGTGTTTTTAGCGTGTACCTGACAGCAGATGGACAGCGCCAGTGGTGGTATCACACTTCTGTCCCGCCCAGGCAGTGATGTCATATTTTTCATTGTGTGGCAGTGGTTTGATTCGGGTCCTGAACCTTTTATGGACAGTCATACATTGTGGAAACGTCGGCCGTGGCTCGATAAGAGCTGGAGGCTGGGTTGTGGAGTAGTGTGTCAAACAGAGTGTGAGTGACCCAACGTGACCCCTGGCTGAACAATGAAGGGGAGATAAGATGCAGAGGGGCCGACGCTGAAGTTCATCACTACTGAAATAACAGATTCTGTATGTATTATTAGAACAAAGGACTGAAACCACAGTGTGTGTGTGTTTGTGTGTGTGTGTGTGTGTGTCTATTTGTAGGTTCAAGTATGTACTTTACTGACACGATATTTCTCAATATTTCAAGCTGGTACTGGTCATATTGTCCTATATTGTGACTGAGGTTCCTTCCTGTAGCTGGGAATTAATAGCGACTGCAATGAAAGAAGCACTTCTGCACATTCGCATATCAGATCAGAAATACCTTTTTGATCCCCACCAAAGGGAATATTGCGATAGGTTACAGTCACTTTGCTGTATAGTATACAGAATTGTAAGAAAGCAGAACTAAGAAGTATGAAAATTATATAAAAATATGTGCTTTATGCTACAGTGTTTAACACTGGTATGTCAAATATTTAAAAATATAAAAATATCTGTATAATTCTAAATATGTAAAAATAAAAAATAAATAAAAAAGTAAAAAATAAACCTATGCGCACTATGCTATATTAGATTATATAAAACTAGTATGTAAGATTTTAAAAATATAAAAATATGTGCACTATGCTATAGCACCAGATTTCAACATATTGATTAGAAGCATAAAATAAGCTGTCTAACATTATAAATAAGCTCCTAAAACACATAGCAGTTGAGTGAGGACACCATTTCCTCCCTCAGTTTTAACAAGGTGATTGGCAGCCCTGTGCTGGCAGCACAAATTTAAGGTTGGGTGACATGGAGAAAATCAAATTTCACAATCTTTTTTAATCAAATATCTGGATATTGATATTGTGATTGACTATTGCTGCTTCCACAAAATACTCTTGCTTGGACAGTCTGGTGAGTTCAGATAATTATATCACTCCACTGCAGTGCAGCCTTTAAAATCAGGAAAAGATAACACTTACAATATGATGATATCCAAAATCGAAGATAATATCTACCTCTCTTGTATCGCAAAGTAAATGATTTAATATTGATGTGTCATTCAGCCGTAATTAAACTATTGCACTGTAGTGCTGCCATCCCCTCCAGTCTAACACTGTATACGACACATTCCTGCTTCCTTTCAGTATGAGCTACAGATAAACATGCACTGTTTAATACATGATTTGATCCCTAAAACATTAAGGTCATCAGCAGCCATGGACCTCCAGCAAGTTACCAGACTCCTGTGGGTCATTCAGTAGATATCAGCTAAAGTCAGTGTATTAGTAAAAGACAGGATGCAGTGAGTAATCAAAGAGCAGAACCACATGTTGCAGTGCAAAGAAAAGACTCAATTCGTATCGCATTTAGTTTCACAGAGCATCACTCGTCCTCATCATTAGAGCTTTGGTTTGGGGTTCAACAGTTTCTTTTTGGTGAAAAGAAAACAAGTTTCTTTTGTGGACGCAGTTCAGTCTCTAGTGGTCTCGCAGACACATCACAGCTGACCACCGGTCTTAGTGCAGTTCAAACAGTCACAGTTGATGTTATATGTCACCTTAAAACTCATCACCTAAAAATCTCTAATGTCTTAGTCTTCAGTTCATTGCAGGATGCCTGTGAACCAATATATACAACTGTACAGATCCAGTAACAAAAGGCTTTACACCTAGAGATAATTCTTGTGTACATAAATAAATAATTTGCATTTCTTCCTTGGTTTCTATCAGTATGACTCAATCTTGCAAGACATATCTGTCAGCTCTGCATTCTGTGTTTAGTGCAAAACTAGAAAGGTGTTTGTTTGCTTGTTGTTTTGTTTGTTTTTCGGCTCACATGCTTTAGTAAGAATTAGGCAACACAGCAGCGTTTCAGAATTGAATTTATGTCTTATGGAACAGAAACAATAATTCACACACACATTAGGTGCATCTTTTAAAAGTTATAACTGCTAAATAAGTGCAGAAATAATGAATTCTTATAAACTTTGTGGACATTTTAAAACCAGGCATTGATCCTGTGAGGCTTCTTAGGGCTGTGGTCTCCCTCTGCTGGTCACATGTGGTAACTACAAAGAATGAGGCACACAGGCTTCACTGTGCAGTCAGAGATACAACACATGGAAACCTGATGAAACCCCCTCATTTACCTCTGAGGAGAGGTCATGACCTTTGTGTTGGTCTAGGACAGAGACCTGGCCGGTGCAGCCTGCAGGTGCTCCAGTCAGTTTCCTAAATCCTACATCTGGTCCAGGCGGTGGTTTCAGTCCAAGCTCCACTCCCCCCCCCCCCACAGCCAAGCGCTGCTTTTTCCGCCGCTCCTACACCCTCTGTGGCAAGCAGCCATTTTGTGCATGGAGATTTGCTTTTTAGCAGCCTGAGTCTGCTTTCACTAACTTCAAAGTTCCACAGAGGCGGGTGAGGCCACCAGTGAAGCCTGTGAACGTTGCTTCACAACAACTTGTTGAAGGATGGGATTTCTCCCTCTGACTCAGCGAGACACAGTCCGGCGCCACTTTCGAAGCTTGTCAGAGCACGGGGCCCAGAGGCAAAGCTTATTGTCCACAAATTGATCCAACCCCCTTGGTTTTGTTTATTTAAATGAGACTCTTAGACCCTGGGGTGTTTGTTGAGGAAAAGTCAGAAATGCCAAATATCTTTTTTTTCTGTCTTCTTCCTCTTTCGTCTTTCCTTTCTTCTTTTCTCTCTCGTAGTCCTTCAGCCTCGTGAGCCAAAAATCCTTGGTAAACATCCCGGCTCGGCAGCTTTACTGAGCTGGTCTCCCTCTCAGCGTCCCCCCCTTTGCACTGGGATCTCTGGTTTCCAGCACAGTTTCAGTGACCTGTCACTTTTCTCTCGTGAATTTATAATCCCAGCCTCTTTTTACTTCTAGATATTCAAACAAGTAAATCAGCAAACATTTAAAAATTACCACCACATTGTTGCTCATTTTACTCTTAAGATTGTTTATAATCTTAAAAATACCGCAAATGCTAATTTTCGTTAGCAATAATCTCCCACTGACAACAACTCAACCGTCATTTTCTATTTAACAGTGCTGTCCGTGAGGCTGCAGCCACAAGAACACAGGTGTTTTAGGTCTGCGTTTCTAAAATCCCCTGCTTTCATATTCATGCAGCCATATGGATATCACGCGGGCCAGTAGAAAAATAGATTTGGAACCTGCCAGGTCATCAGTGTAATCCCAGATTGGCAAAGACAAGCTTAATGGCCTAATATTTATATTTTAAGGTCTCTTTGTCATCGTGTCCTGCTTATAACAGCGCCATGATTTATGGTTATCTGCAGGACGACGGTTTACACAAGAAGCCTGGGTCGTTTTGGAAATACGTTAAGATGAGTGTGAGTGTAGAAAAGGCCAAAAAAAAAGCAGCATTTATCCATAGCTTCTATTATTAGCCAGATGGGGTATTATGATACTTGAAGTTTTGGGGAAAAAAGGGATCAAAACACAGCTTTAAAAAAACTTTCCTCCTTTGGTCACTCTGGCTATTTGTTATTAAAGGGGAAAAGGTTTAAACCCTGCTTATCCCTGTAGAGGCTGTGAAGTCAAGACACATAAGCAGTGGAGGTTTTAATTTTTCATAATAAAAATCAAAAAAGAAAAGCAGCATTGGCCGCAGATTCTCCAAAGTATTTCCTTATTCATTTGTTGCAGGAATTAGGACACATCTTGGGACGATCCATCAAAGCGAGCTGCAGTCCTGCTAACGTTAGACAGAGGACCGAACAGACTCGGTATGCAGACTCCAGCCTTCGACTCATAGTAGCTACAAGTGGAGTAAATCACTGGCCAGAAGGGCTGCAAGTCTGTGTGGGCGGGGCACCTCACAACAGGGGAACACAGAGTTCAGCCATAAATTACTCTGGTCAACTTCTTGATGCTTTAATGTATTTTATGCTATGGGAACCGGCCTTATGCTGTGCACTGCAAACTTCTCAGTCACAACCCGTCCGGAGTCCACAGGGCTCCCAACTGTCACACTCTGTCACAGGTGCTTTAGTGCCGTTACCACAGAGTGAATTTACACATGGAGGAAGAGCTGGTTCCTCCTTCATGCCAAAATCCAATCCAGCCAAAAGGTCATGTCCCCTCGCTTGCTCTTTATACAATGAAATACATGAGGAGTAAGAATAATAATGAAACCCTCACATCCCTCTGTTATATCAATTCCCTTCCCCTCTCTCTATTTATACAAGAGGTGTCAACTAATATCATTAGTGTACAATGTCATTACTGTGAAACTGCAGCAGGAAATGTGTCACCGGCTCATTTTCCTCCTTCAATAACACACTCATCAACACGAGCCCTTACACTTCATCCCCTCCCACTCCAGAACAGACTGCGTATTAATTGGAAGGTATAAATTACAAGTAATCACTACCAGGTTTTTCACTGCCTAGACAATCGGCATTTACTCATCTGGCTTCCTGTTTAAACTATCTGCTGGAGGATCGCAAAGCCCCGCTGCTTATTTTCCAACGATTAGCTGTACATCAGCATTACCACCTCAAATCCAGCAGTTTCACATCCAGCATTAAATAGGATGAATATTGATCTGCTAAAGAGGATTTATTTATTTCATGCTCTATCCAAAGATCAACTGCTACCAGCTTTGGACGGATCTGCGAAGGTCTTACTGAATAAAGCTACTGCATACATGACTTTGGACTTGACATTTTAGGCCTGGAAGAAGACCAAACAGTAAATTCACTGCAATAATCCCAGATAAATGGGATGATCACTACGAAAGCTTAGATAGTTAAGTGGCCTACACTTAAGTCCAGAAACGATAAAAACGCGTCTCGGAGGAGAGCCTCCATGTCGGGGGGCGTGGTCTGTGCAGTCCTGAGGAAGGAGGACGCCCACCTGAGGACTGCCATCTTTCCTCCTGGCGAGAGTCGTCTTACTGAGCGGGGTCATGTAAAATGGCATCTGTAAAAATAACCTGCAGATGCTTCTATGTACCTGTGCACGGCTTCGTTCTTTTTTAATATCAGCAGAGGAATAACTTACCCTTAAACATTTCATTTTTATTTGTTTAACACAAATTAAACAAGCATTTTATTCAAACAAGATCAAATATTAGGCATGATGAAGCTCAGTTATCAGTCTGTCAGTGTGTCCGCTTTACAAGTTTTGTTAGATGCAGCTGTAATTTCTTTATTTAAAGGCAGTGTTATATTAAACAGTGAGTCATTTTGCTTCAAAGTGCTGCAAAGCTGCTTTTCGTCAGCCTGGGTTTCATTATTTTAATGTCCCATGATGCTTCTCCTTTAAAAAAAGAATATCACATAGAAGAAAAAAAAACCCTCAATCCTTGATATTCTTATGGCATAAAAATTGTAAATATTAAAGTATTTTGGCCAAACACAACAGCCGACAGCAGTTAAAGAGCAAAATTATATTAGAATTGGTATCAGCTGTCTATAACCCCCTATGAAAACACAAACACATACACAAACATGCATACACATGATTTAACCCCTCACACACTGAGCTGTGTGCAACCCAGGGGCCGCTCTCGATATTTTTGGTGCTGGTTAGCAGCGAGCTGTCAGCTCCCAGTGCCGCTCGATGACCGGCTCGGCTGGGTGGAGCTGTGGAGGAGCGAGACGGACGGACAGACAGAGAGAGGCAGACAGGCAGGCAGAAAAGTGGCCATCTGGATAGACAGGCCGCGGGGTCACATGGTGGAGTCACAGACAGGATGGTGCTCAGCTGCTCTGTGTCTGCGCTTTGCAGCCTCGAAATCTTATAAGACTGCACTGGAACGGCTGGGGACGGGAATTGATTGAGTTCTGAGCAGAATTAAAGTGGAAACTGTGTAGTTTTTGTTTGACTTTGGCTTGTTTGAACAAATTTACTTTTTTTGTTGTTTAGGCATAAATATTTCCTAATGGTTTAGGGTGAAGTGTTGACTGTTGGGATCAATGTATTTGTCCAAATAATATCATGAAATTTCACTTGTAGGTAAATTATTTGTTCCCCACAACAACACATTAAAACCTTGTCATCATGTAGTTGTTTTTCTAAACATATACATGTCTCCCTTCCTCTCCACATGCCTCGATAATACAGGAAACACAAACTACCTCCATGTGTTGGCAATTTTATTCTCATATAGAACTATTTTATGCTGCACTAAATGAATTTAAGTAGCAATAATAAAACATTTAGGCCGTTAATATGTATTAAAGCACTGAAATTCACTGTGTCTTTTAAATTTAGTGCTCTCTGCAAGAATGTGGATAGTATGCTGGTTTGCAGGAGCTTGTTGAAGGTCTGGTGAAGGAGCTCGAGCTTCCAGTAGATGGCATCTGATACCTGCTTTAGACGTGTGAACTGTCCCACCATCATCCTGCGATTTCCCTGCAAATCTACTGCTGGATTCTTAATAACAAACAAATTCCTATAAAAGACAAATATACAAAACACCATTGTCTAGGTAAGAAGACATAAGCCTGTCATATCCACACTAAAATAAAATGTAATAATGATAATAAAAGCAGAAACATGTGAAGACACAAAATCCTTTATGTATAAGTGCAGTTTGGGTTCACTTATTCATCCTGATTGTTAGTGCTGTTTGATGCATAAATCCATTGATTAAAGGATTTTAATTGCTTCAACAGACCTTTTATTTTCTTGAAACGCTGCCGTAACTCCTCCTGTCACATTAGCTTGCAATTTAAAAACCTTTTTCTCATCGACAAGCAAATAATTTTCCACATTCTGTGTATTTTAGAACATCTTTTAAAGGACGAGGCCGAGAATTCTTCACAGGAGGAATAACTCCACTCACAGCTCACATAAAAACCATGTCAAAGGCTTTAAATGCCTCTCGTGCTGCAGTCTCGCATGTCTGTCTTGAGCCCATCAAATTAAAGCAGGTATTACTGTGAGAGGGAAAAAAAAGAGCTCTAATTGAGATGTATTTGATTGCAGCTTTGAGAATGGCCCCATCTCCACTCCTAAACATATGGGTCTGCGTTAGCCGTCCGGCCATAAATTTTCAACACTGCAGGACATTGTCTTTTTTTATGCCCCGCGATCCATCCTTCATACATGCCAGAAAAGTGTCAAGGCCTTCTGGGAGTGAGAAGAAAACGTGCCGTGGCAGTGAGCGTTCAGCTGGCAGTGAGTGAGGATCCGCAGCCAGCTCTCTGGGTAAGGAATGCCTTCTGGTTGTGTTGGTCGGCAGATCAGTCACACATCAAAAGACTCTGAAAGCTTATTCTACTATTAAAGTACTACGCAATCGTCTACAGCCATTGGGGAGACTTTGGTACATACGGCTCTTGATTAAGTTGGAGTCCGCACTGTTTGAAGGGATTGTGTTACTTAAATATATTTTTAAAAATACATCTCTGATCAAATTTATTACCTGTCAGAATGACATGTGTTAATGCTTCAGATGTATGTTCAGCCTTCCTACATTTGTCACACTTTCACTGGGCTTTAATATGGTTTGGTTTAGGTGCTCAGCTTGTCTTTAAAATGGTTATTCGTCACAAAACATCAACAAATACCAAAATGTGTGAGATGACAGGTGTCAAACCCACACGATTTTGTCATTCTTTTGTACAAATTACAAATGTAGCTGCTCTCAAATCCTCTGTCTTCACTTTTCAGGTCTTGTGCACAAACCCCGACTCTTCCTTTTCTTTAAGATTTAAGTATGTGACTGTCAGTGTTACACATGGACACATTTCGGAGACCCAAATTGAAGACCACACAAGCGGACAGATGGTCGCGCCTATGCAATCAGCTTAACAACAGGACAACAAAAGAGCAGCCACGCCTTAGATAAAGGTGCTTAACCTCCAAGCATGCTAAGTGCCCCTCGCTCCATTACCACTTAATAGGCCTAATCAGTTTTGGCCCAGATTAGATTTTGAATCTATTGCCACCAAAGCACAGTGGCATATTAAATTAGTGACTTCATTAGACTGAGCAGGGTCACGTTGTTTAGCTGGTGTTCCCCGGAATAATAGGTGTTATCAGCACTTAAGCTACATCCCGACCATGCTACTGTATGGAGGGATTATGGGTGTGGATGGCAGTAAAGCTCTGTTAAGTTGTCTGTTTTTGGTGTGTACAGCTTTTCTCTATTATCGGGCAGAAAAGGAATAGTAATAAAAAAACTAGAGATGATTTCCTAATTTATGATGATACATTTCTGTAATTACAGAGCATGTTACAGAAATTAAAAGTAGGCAGAATGTGTTTCAAGCATCTTAACATTTTCTCAGCATATAAATAACCAAACACCAGAATGCGTGCTGAATAATTTCCGTGACTGAATTGTGTGTGTGCTAATTGTTCTGGAGAAATTTGCACTTTGATGTTCTTCATATTTCCATCAGTGTTTTTATGTTTATTCAAGCACCAGATCAAACGTGGTTGTAGCCGTTTTCAGCTCCAGACTCACAGCCAAACCTGCGTCACATCTGACAGATCAAGGCCTAAAACTTCCCGCTTAATCTTTGTTCAAAATAAATTAAAGTCAGCGAAGAAGAGCTGCACAGGCAACTTAGCGGACTGCTGCAGCTAGTTCGGCTTTTAGATGGATAGATTTCTACAATGGAGTCATATTTTCCAGTGAAATGAAATGTAGTGTAGATGCATGCCATGCCACATGCTGGCAGAGCGGATTGCCCCAAAGCATTTACCCCATCAGATATGAGACAGCTGTGCTGGAGAAATAAAGAGATATCATGTATGTGCTGCTGTTTAGGAACAAATGCAGACATTGTATTTGGTGTTTGAATGATTCATTCATTCGCTGACCATTTGTTTTAAGTTTGTGGAGAAGTTGCTCAGCTCAGATACGTGTCCAGGATTCAGGTTTTTTATATAGAGGTTTGAATTATAACTTTTTTTTTTGCCAGTAACGATGTCTCGCGTACGGAAGCCCTGAGAGGCAAGGTGGGAAAAAATACATTTGCAGGCAATGATGGCAAAAATCGAAGTCTGTCTCCTACGTACGAGATATTATCTCCTGTGCAACCTTGTGCTTATTAGGTTATACAAATATATATATATTTTTAAGTGTAAAGAGAGTTGGATTAAGGTTTAACTTCCAATTTTGACCAAATGTAATGCCATGAGGACAAGTACGGAAGCCCTGAGAGGTGAGGTGAAATGTTTTTTTGCGGGCGATGTTGGCCAGTACATAGGAGATAAAACCTTTGGCTAACGTTGCCTGCAAAAGAAAAAATGTTGGTGAAGATTCTCAGTCATCCATGTCATGGTAATCTGAAGTGCTATATCATAGGCAACTGGACTTGCTTGGGTTTCTTGAAGGCGTTTCACTCATCCAAGAGGCTTCTTCAGTTCAAGCAAGTCCAGCCTATGGAATAGCACTTGAGATCCTTACTAGTTTTCACTGCCTTGAATTTGGTCAAAAATTAAAAGTTAAACATGAATCTATGACTCTTTACATTTCAAAAAATGGTGCATCTGAAAAGATGTTGCACAAGGTTGCAGCTCTATAGGCATCACATCTCTACTTAGCAAATAAAAAGCATTACACATAAACAGATATTTTGCAGAAACCTATAACAACCATCCCAGAGGCTTCAGGGAGACGAGTGTAACACAGGAGAGCAGACAGATAATCAGACAGACAGGCACTACTGACACGGCTGAGCGGTGCATGAATGTTTTCTTGACAAATAAAAACACTGCGCCGGTGAAATTCACTGCAAGGACCAATTTCAGGCCTCCTGCACCAGTTTGAGGAATCAATACCAGGCAATGGAGCAGGTTGGGGCTGCGATCGATATCTGATGATACAATCATATCTTACTTCTTGACACTGTCTTAGAGGCGCACCGCAGTGGAGGAGGATGAGCTGTGGGCGGTTAAATGAAAACAAGCGAGGAAAATAAAGGTTTGATAGTTGAAAATGATGTTTATGTTCAGAAAATGTAACAAAAGTAACTGAGAATCATCTCTCTGGAGGGTTTATTCTGCAGATTTGTTGGGGTTTTTTGCACATGGATTTAGACTTTCTGCACTTCTTAGACCAGCGTGAATAGTAACAGTTTTGATATGGTAGGAGGCACTTTGAATCAAATAGAGAATATTTCATTTCAACAAAACAAAGAGACAAAGGAGCGAGAGGAAATTGGTTTCATCTGCATCAGTTAACTTTGTCTGGATGTCAAATCTCATCCTAAAAAACAGTAAGATCTACATTCCATCATAGAATACATCTCCATGCGAGCTTGTTACTCACTGCAGTCCCTTTTTTTAATGCATTTGGCTTAAAATGAACTCTTTTTCGAAAAGCCTGTCAGAATGTCTTTGCAACCACGCGTGCTATTTCTTATTTATTTCTTGTCATCTTGTTCCCAGCCTGACCGAAACACAGCGTTGCCTCGCAGACAGCCTCAGTCTCGGCTGATGATAGATTAATGAAAAGGGTTCAATCTCGGCCCCGCTGCATGGTTTTGCACATGCAGCAAAAAGCACTCAGTGATGTCAGGGTGGTTTCAGCGAGCTGGTGGTCACACGAACGCACGCTCAATCATATATGGACACGCTCAGATGGGAAGGAGGGGGGACCCGGGAGGGGCCGGAGTCACTTATTCAACACAACGAAATATGATATTGGATAATAACTGTAAACATAGCAGGGCCGACATGAACTGTATGTTCGAACACAGACGCATTTCACTCACACCTGCCCCGCTGATGATTGCTCATACGCTATAATGAGCATACAACAGGCTGGTTTCAATGGCATTTCGAGGGTTAACGGCGCTTATATGTGAAGCCTTGAAAACAATAAGCCTCCCATGTGATTTAACAGTATATCCCAGGATTTAAAACTTGGGCTCTTTAAAGTTGTATGTGAAAGCCCTTAAACCTCACCACACCCTAGAGAGGGAAGCTGCTTTCTTTATAGTCTTACATTGACTTCCATGGACTCCCGATCATGAGTCACCCTGTGTGCTGTTGCCATCACCGCCCCCCCCCCCCCGACCACCACCTCACCCCCTCTATCCCCCCTTCCCATCTACCCCCGCACCCACCAAAACAGAGTGCCTTAGCTTTTAATGGGCCAACAGGGCTTGGCTTACTACAGTGGCACAGCGTAGCCAATGCAAACCAAATTATTGCTGGAAGAAAACAGCAGAAGGCAATTAAATCCCAGTTAGGCTGATCATTCCAGTCTTGATTAACAGGGTCAGCGGGGGGAGTCTTCTTCTTTTCATGTCCACACTGTTAATTTATCCTTTTTTAATTACAATGATGAAAAGTACGCAGGTTACACTCTCTCATCATTAGTCAGTGGCTGCTTAACAGTACAAAACTAATGAGCGCCGCATGTGTGTGTATGTGTGTGTGCAGGTAAGCAGCAGAGTGCATGTATGATGACATCACTGGCACATCCTCACACTGGCACGATAGCATCAACAATTAAAATGGCTGCCTGAAAGTTTACATTGAAAGACAGTCAGCGAGTGTTGGCAGGGGCGATGTTGCACTGTAGGTGCCAACATGATGGCAATTTTGAATCAAAATAATCCCATTTGTTCTAGTGGTGTCAGATGTTCTGGTCCGCAGACTGTGTACCTAATGAAGTAAGCATGCACGACTTGCACCGCGGTTCCATTGCGCTAATGCTGCCGTTCCTCCTGGCCAAGGCCCTGCATGGTTTTGATTATCACGTATCGTTTAAACTCAGCCTCTTTCTCTCCCGACTCTTGCCAACATGCTTTCAATTCAGTCTGTCTGCCTGTCCGCGGAGGAATATCCTCTGCCACAGCGATTTTACGATCAGTGATAATGCTGAAAAATGATGTCTCTATGCTGTCCTGTCGTATGACGAAGACGCCTGAGGCAAAACCTTAACAGCGCTGATGTTGTTGATTTTACATCATTATAATGTAATTCGGGATAAAACCGTGAATCATCACATGGTGAATGTGCAGCTCGAACATTAAGCACAGAATTTGCCTCTCGCCTCACCCCTCTTGAACTGTTGACAGTCACACTGGAACACACACCAGCACAAACACACACGTCAACAGAGGAGGGCTGAGCTGTGATCCACTGTTTGCTGACCAAATGACTGTCACCCTTTGCGTGGGGAGAGGAGGAGGAGGCGGGAACGGCGGTGGCGCATCCTCCACGGCTATTTGTTACTATACAGTTGTCACTCAAGTCACAAGTTAGTCTTTGAGGCTAATCACAGCTAACTCCTCAGAACCTCACCGCAAGCCTCATACCACCCCGTCTCATTCCCACATTCCTACAACCCTCTTTCCTCACCACTCCCACATCCACCCTCCGCAGCCCCATCCAAGCCCACCCTCACCTTCTCAATCCACTCTTGGATCATTTCAATTTGCATCCCAACTGGCCCCAGGATTCCCTAGCCCTGTTAAAAGGCAGGCTATTTGTTGTGCTCTGCGGTTAATGCCGCGCAGAGCTTTAAATACCCATATCAAATCTTGGAGGCTCAACAGATTCAGTTTTGCAAACCTGTATCGAACAGAGGTTCAATCCGTCAGCTTAGAAGTGTACACTCCTTAAGTTGTGTGATAAGGTAAAACCAATCACTGGATTAGGCTCTCTCTGTCAGTGATGGTGTATTTTCAGCGCACAGCGTTGCTTTGCTGAAACAGGATAAGCTGATGGAGTAACATTATGTTGCTTGAGATTTCTCTTTCAATAGGAATATACTATTAATGGATTCTGAAGCCAGTGTATGGTGCTGCTCTTGCAGTTGTGGATAATGCATTAGCATTAGCTGTGAAAAGCAGTTGGTGCCGGATACCACGAGCAATCATCTGTCAAAACCACAAATTTGATTGTTTTTATCATGCAAATCCAGACTACTACCCGATAAGATTGATTGAGGTCTTAAAGCAGGATTGCTGTGTTTATTCTCATAGAGCTTCTCACAAACAAACCTCAGCCTTTAGTATAATTTTGCACAGCATATGGTGAATTCATAACTCGAGAAAGGGAGAATCTCAAGAGTCTGCTGCTTTTTGCGGTTACTCTGCCTTGTTCCATCTGGTTTCGGGGGAGATGTGGGAGGTTTTGGTACACGGCAAGCTCGAGTGAAAATTCATGGCAGGTACATAAATAATCACCCGGCTGTATATAAATATAGGCTACAACTTCTGTTTCTGGTCGGAGTGTTGCAAGACTGTCTTGGATGACATTTGAGAGGAACGCGGAGCCATCCGCAAAACTGCAAAGTACAAACCAAACGTCCTCTCCCTTTCCCCTCACATGAAGCTGGGTTTCCACTTTGTCCTGCCAACAAGCGTTCCCTGGAAGCTCCCCGTCTGACATTTTACGCTCGGTCGAACTCACACTTCAAGTCTTGAGGCATCGTTTGTGGACAGCTATGATCCAACTGTCATATTCTTTTTTCTGTTGGTTTTGCGTGAATGCAAAGAGATCAGTGTGGTGATTGGTGATGAAAACTCTTCGAGCGCTTTTGACGACTCAAGTGAGAAAACCCGAGAGGCCGCTTGTGTGAGTTCTCTGGGCGCAGAGTGCCAGAGCACCAGAGAGTTTGACCACGAATTTGCATGCAGTTGTCTTAACACTTCAGTATGTGATGCGCAATTAGTGTACTCGGAGGAATAATCATTTTTACACATGTTCTCTTTTTCCAATCGAGAAAGACAGACAGATAATTGAATGTTTGAGGGAGCATAAGTTTAGAGACTTTCCTATCTCTGTGACAGGCAGCTCAAGGTAATTATGCCAAAGTATCATGTTTATAAGAGAGACAGTGTGTGTGAGAGAGACCGTGACGCTACTATTCATCGAGATCATGTGTTTCTTATAAAACCAGTGTACTTTGCCATGATAAAATAGTAGAAATGCCATAATAAAATGTAAAATACAGTTGGGCAAAGTGTGCTGTAAATATAGCAACATAGCAATGAGTGATTAGGGAAAGCAGTCATTTAGTCTAGCCATGAGACGCCATGACAAATTACAATATATTTTAATAATGAACATTTTGGGAAGCTGCAGAATCCCAATCTTAATGGGGTATAAACTGTTGACATATAAAATTTCATGAGGATGTGTTTCCAAATAACTTAATTGTAGGCGGCAGCTTGTAAAACTTTGCACACACAAACCTTTTATCTAATTAGGTTTTGCACAACGTTAACGGAGGAAAAGCCACATAATGCAATAAAAAAACTATTTTTACATCTAAATGATCCCAAAGTTGTGATTAGAAATAAACACTCATGATGTAGGTCATATTTGTTGCATTTGTTTTGTTACGTAACACTCCTTTTCACTATCTTTCGGTGCTAATCTGCATAAAAGCATCAGTTGCAGTAAATTCCTACACTGTAAAAAAACAAATGTATAAATGTTTGTTCAGTTTTAAGGCCCAACACTGCGTAGGGATGAGTCCCAGCTGGAAATTGTCACCCACCTCCTCCTATAAAGCCTCCATGCAGCAGCTGGTGGTCTAAGTCCCCCCCTCTCTCCAACCGGTCCACCCACCATGTTGCCTCAGGTTAAATGGACACAAAAACTGAAAGAAGGACGTCCATTCTTGGCCATTAGCTGGTTGCTATGCTAATCCAGGGATTACATGAAATACATTTCCCCCACTTAGGGTTTCCCAGAATTCACAGACTAGTAACGACAAACCAGCTCCCAGATAGTCTATACCCCACAGGTATGCATTAATCTTTAATGCGCCTGGAGTCAGAACAGGCCTGCAGTCCAGTCATCATATGTGATCATCATAGTAACTAATGCGTGCTGAGAAAGGAATGCTGTTGTGTGAATATGTTAATTAAGATTTACATTGCATGCATTTAATGCCTTTGTCCAAAGCAACTAGACGTGTCATATGTACTGCCCTTTAATATGTCTGTTTTTCCCCGCTGAAATTAATTTCACTGGAGTGCTACTCTAGAGATAGTGGGAGACTTTGATTAAATACAGAAATTCCCTTTCCCTTTCTCCATCAAAATTAGTGCATATATGTGGAAAACCTGTTTAAAATAGGTGATAAACTAAATTTCACTCATTGAAAAACAGGGTTAGTAATCAGTAGAAGTCAGCATGAAGGCCAGTGAAAATGTTTCAGTGGTTACTTCTTTTTTATATCGGTTTGTTACTCAGCCTCTCTTTCAAACTTGCTGTCTACTTATTTTTGAAAGATATTCAAGTACTGCTTGAACGGAGATGGACAGTAATTTGTGGCAGTACATCATTGCATCGCACCAGACAACGGGCGAAAACTGGCACATCCACACAAGTGTCATATTTCCAACATTGCCGATGAGAACTTGAGCTGATAAATCAACCCGGTCTCACTCGGCAGTGACTTCCC
Source organism: Epinephelus fuscoguttatus (assembly GCF_011397635.1). Classification (NCBI taxonomy): domain Eukaryota; kingdom Metazoa; phylum Chordata; class Actinopteri; order Perciformes; family Serranidae; genus Epinephelus; species Epinephelus fuscoguttatus. Next base: position 11,507,995 of record NC_064760.1, on the reverse strand, counting down.
TGTCAGACACTGACACAAAGAAAGCCACCTTTTTACATCGGCATGATGCACGGCTGGGTGCCATCAGTGTGTAACAGCTAGACAACAACATAAGGGCGAAAGGGCATAATGGGCGCAAAGTCCGAATAGGGTGCGAGAAAAGGGTGGTGGATTTCTGTAGGAATGTAAAGCCAAACCCTGCTCTCTTTCTAAACCTAACCATGTGCGTGTGTGGGTTAAACATAACCAACTTATGTCTGCTGTTGAAGGACAAAAAAACCACGTCAATTTGCGGTATTGTACCAACATAGTATGTTTATTTTGAAAGAGACTGTATGCAAACTGTATTTCCTGTGAAAACAGAGGTGTATTTTGAAAAGAGACAATGCATGTACCAGGCTGGAGTTGACGCAGTGTCCCAGAACGTCAACAGCAGACTCATCCAGGGTACCTTGCACGTCATATGTAGACGTGGAAAGTCCATGATCAAGGGGCGTGAGTCATTTGTCCCATACGATTGTAACCTTTCCCACTAAGAACAAAAGCCAGATGTCAGTGGGTGATAGTGGGTTTTTTAGTCCAGAGGGAAAGAAGCTACGAGCTCTTTGACAACAGCTTTCATTTGTCATCAATCTGTGTCTGATCATACCTATAATGCCAGATAAGAATGGGGATATTGGAGGATTCTGCAAAACCCTGAATGACGTTCACTAACAACATTTTTAACATTCAATACCGAGATTCCAAAATATTTTCTGCCTACAACATCTGTGCATGGAACTATGGTGTGGTTGGGAAAGACTGTGGTGGGGTCAAATAAACTTTGGTGAAGGTATATTTAAGGTTAGCCACCATGACAATTTCTGCGGGGAGCTGAGAGTGATGCATTAAATATGTCCTGGATTACTGGATCCCTCTGTATTACATGTAGTTATTTATATCAGACACCACTGGTGTGTAGCATAGCCATACTTTCAAATGTTTTGGTGGCATTAGGGCGAATGCCGAACTGCCAACTCTGTTAGATACACTGTGCTGGACACCACACCTCAGACTTTGTGGGTTGTAGCTGTTGCGGTTGAGGGCAAATCAAATGTCGCATTAAACTGAAGAACACTTGCAGTGATTGGCTGTGAGTAAAACCATACAAATATAATTTTTTTTAGATCTATGCACAAAAAGGATCAAATGCGGGTATATTTTGAGTAGAAAAGTTTCAGTACTACTTAATACTCAGTTCGGTCACACATACAGAAACGAAGGCAGAGAGAGAGAGAGACAGCAACTTAAAGATCATGAGGTCCAAGAGACATCGCTGTATTGGACACAGTGTCAGATTCATTTCAGGTTTGACTGATTGAAGTGTGTTGCCAAAACAAGGAAACAAGACGTAAAAAATCAGGCTGATAAGCACTTTAATAAATTATCAGGCAGGGCAAATTACCAAATTTGTAGCTGGCGCAAAGATGAGATACTAATTGCTCACACTTTTGTACAGCAGGTATTTTATAAAACCGAAGGCGGTAACACACACTGCAACTGATTAACGATATAGAGTTAGTATTTATAGCGATTTTTATCAGTTTAACAAACTCATGCTTCTAACTTGGTGCATGAGAAATCATCAGCACACACTACAAAGGGGAAATCACCACAGTCTTGCTTGTCACAGCCCAGGGCTTGTTATCATGTGCTTACAAAGCAATGTTTTCAACTCGAGTACAACAATGGAACAGCCCGTACTAAAGAGACCGCCACACCCTTGAGCCACTCAAACACCTGGCGATGTCCGTCAAACAGTAGAGGAAGACAGGTTGATACTGAACCCAGCAAGTGTGGCTCCAGGCTAAGGATGAGCTGCTGTGCAGAGATAAGATGTTTGGTTCAGCTTGGGTAGACAACGCTTCAGGGTACATTTTCTAAATTTGTCAGCAAAGTAGTGTCAGTTTAGGGCACATTTATGAGAAGTCATATCACAAAATCCAGTTTACAGACTGAGGAAGTTTGTTTGACAAGAACTAGTGATATATTCCGGAGAGACTCATGTTTTACAAAAAAAGCACGATGGCCATGTACATATGGTCTCGCTATTGATCCACTGACCCCACCACTGCTCAGTCCAGCTAAAAGCTAATGTTGACCCAGGACTGGAGATCTATATGGACAGTGCTTCTGTCAGTGTAACATCAGGGATGGACAAGTAAAATCTAAACATTTGCTTTTAGGGTTGACCAGCAAAGACTAACTCTGAAACAGCCAATAGAGGGCAAGCACAGTGAGTGGTGTCATGTGTCTACGGTGGGTCTGTGTTTCAGACTCAAAATGTACAAAAAAACACAGAGACACAATGTTACAGTAGCAAACAGGTCAGGATAATGTTAAATAGAGGCTTCACAGTAGTGTCAAAACTTCTGTGTTCGACCGTTAAAGTTAATTTAAGTGTGCACACAATGTTTTTGTCTTTCACTGTTTTCTACAAGTTGCTGCTTGAAAATTCATCTCAGAAACCTGCTATTTTTTGGCACTGCTACTGCAGCCAGATAATTAGCCAGCAGGCAAAATTATCAGCCAATGTGAATGTTAACATGTGACTAATCATGCGTATAGCCTCCAGTGTGCAAATAATTAATGTGCACATGACAGTGATGTCTGCTTTGCTTTGCTAATGTGATTTGCTACTGGAGGAAAGAAGTTGATGTTTTTTAAAACACATAAATCAACCTGATGTACATTTATCACCTGGGAGACCTTTGAAAACTTTTTGCAAAGAATTGCCCACAGCTGTCTATGAAGCTTCTTGAACTTGCCTGTGACAGGTGTCTTGAGACCTTATGAGTTTGATTTATTTCTGAATGTCCTCAGCATGTTATAATGTCCCTGATAAGTTTTCTTCAAAAGCTTACCAGGGGAAGAAGGAAAAGGTATGCAAAGAGATTATAGACTGTGAAACCTGGGTGACACCTAGTCCAACCAAATTCTCATTGGTCAGACAATTAATAGTGTTACTGCCACAAGGCGGTGTGTCCACCAATGCATTTTTTTTTTTTCAAGCTGAAAATGTCAGTTGTTGCTCAGCACCTACATTACGGTTGGTCTTTGTGGTTCACTACGATTGGACAGTTGGGTAAAAAGTGACAGTGACGAGCACAGCGTTTTGCCTAAAGTTGAACATTTTACAACTCTGATTTTTCAATTGGAAAAACAGATACACAGAAGACATTCAGTGTCAGATTTATTATTGTACAGTCTCCAAATAAACACCGCAGTTCAAGGCAGGATTACAAAACATCTGAAATGAAGCCCTTGTTGGAACTGTATGACTGTTGTGAATGCAGGGGTGCCTCAGTAAAGAAAACGACAGCTTTTTGTGGTATTTCACCGGGGGGGAAAAACAGTGATGGGTCACTAAAAAAACACTTCATTCTCCCTCTGACTTTGTCACATATCACTGCTTGGTCTTGGATTTCCACGTCGACACATGACGTGGGAAGTAGCCTGGGTGCGTCTGCTGATGATGTTCTTGGACACCGTGTCAATTTCTGCATGTTACATGCATTGTGTCTTTCCAAAATTCACTTCCGTTTTCACAGAAGGTATGCAGTTTGCACACACTCTCTTTCAAAATAAGTGTACTATGTTGGTACAACACTGCAAATTGACTTTTTTTTTCTTCAACAAAAGCACTTAGGTTAGGTTGAGAAAAAGATATCAGGGTTTGGCTTTACATTCACACAGGGAGCAAACACCGGCCTTCCAGGTGAAAGTCACAGGTTTTTGGACCCATCCACTAATCCTCCCTCCCGTCCTTTTTGAACTTTTCGCACCCCTAATTTATGTTGTTGTCCAACCATGTTTCCCCCGACACTGTTAGATGCTATTACACACTGACAGTGCCCAGCTGTGTATCATGCCACCATGAAAGGACAGCTTCTTCTGCACACATCTGACATGGAAGTCACTGCCCAAGTGCTGGTATTCGATGACGTCGGAATGAGACGGGGTTGAAAAAACATCCACTTTTAGGGGCTAAAAAGCTGTAGTAAACACAGCGACTGGTCACTAAAAAACTTTGTTTGTTAGTCTCGACAGTCTGCAGCTTGGCAGGCATCTCACCTAGATATCACGCCATCCATCGTCTCCTCCATCCCTGATGACAAAGTCAGCTCATATACTACACCACTTTATAAACGCTGATAAGATATGTATAAACCACACAAAAGTAATGTGTCCATGGTTTGCAGAACGTACAATTCAAACATATGCTCTGGAGACTAGGCTAGGATTCGATACATAGTTCATTTTTTTCAGATGACATTAGGTTAAATATCACATTAATTTTTCACTTGCCCAATCAGAGATTTGCAGAGTTTACTGGTGCCAAGCCCTGTAACAGTAAAAAAGTGCTTTGGTGGCCACGTAACACTACTAGGTAGAGAGCACTGTAGCCAATTTAGTTGATCTATAGATCACATGCAAATTTTTTTCGAAGAGGAAGTAAAATTTCAGTTGACCAAGATTTTCTTTGGTTGAATAGAGCCCTAGAATCTGATTTTATGAAAAACCATACAACCAAGTTGAATAATCCAATCAATTCTGGGCCTATTTCCCAGCAAACAAAGCTGTACTTCAGTTCAATGTCGATCCCATTAAGATTAAAAATGAGGAGGTGGTTCCAGTGAGGGAAAAAGGGAGCAGAGCTGTGCCTAATAACACAGAGAGGACGATAAAATGATCACCACAGAGTATCTTAAAACTTCTGGATACATTTCTGTGATTGACAGCGAATCTGGATCAGGAACATAAAACCTCAACCAACTGGCACTGCGACCAGGTTGACATGAATTCAAAAGCAGAGATATGTCGGTGCTAATGTGGATCAAATACCACTGTCAGTACAGGGCCAGGTGAGCCAACTGTCAGCATGATGAGGTCACTGTTCTCTGTGTTATGCTCATGTGTCGACACAGTTCAATCAAAATAGCTCCATTTGACTGTCATTGGCATCCTCGATGGCTAAAAGCATGCAGGGAATATATTTTTAGAAGTGTGTGTGTGTGTGTGTGTGTGTGTGTGTGTGTGTGTGTGTGTGTGCAGTTGTGTGCACATATGCGCTCATGCACGCGGTTGCCACCGATTATGCACATACATGATCCCCTGGAGGAAGACAATAATATTGGCATTAAACACCTCAAGATTCTGCTGGTTTTTAATATATCTTAAATTATGTCAGGAAAAACACCGGAACATCACACAAAAGCCACAGTCAGTGTATAATGCTATCTCATAAAGCTACAGATCTCTCCAACAACATTGACATAGGGAGCAGGCAAACAAATGTCAGCCCCTATAACATATGAAATACTTAACGTAACCAATTTTCTCCTGTCAATCAACCTGGGAATAATGACAGACGGCCGGGAATCAATACGCCACAATTGAATTTTTCGACTCCCAAACATGTCTCACTCTGCACCATAAAAGACTGTCAAATGTCATGAGCTGCGGGTGGAGTCTAAAGATTTATTTTATTTCCACCGCTGCAGTCTATTAGCAACAACGTTCCTCTTACCACCGGGGAAAAGGCAGGTCCAGACTCTTCTGCTTGTTTTGCTTGTGAGTGTCCAAGGACAATGCTAAATGTGTGTGCACACACTAACTGCTGCTATGTAATGAATATGCACACTGAAACTACGACGCACATGACTGACAGAGGATTTGAAACATCTTCCATGAAATTGAGGCAGTTGTACTAATTACAAATATTTTCTTGTCAGAAAAATTAGAACATTCATCATTCTGTTTTTTGGACAAAAACTTTATTTTCCATCCTGGTGCATCCAGCAAATAAGTCAGCTTTCCAATATTTTTATAAAACATAACAAGTATCTATTTCTTATTTCCTTTCAGTACTGAATGTTCCCATGACCTCTTCCTTGAATGACACCAACAAGATTTTCTTTACTGTTAACCGCCACTGTGGCGGAAAATAACAGAGGGTAGAGCTACTGAGCATTGCGGTCTTTGTCTATCACCTCATTTACAATACGGTGCCCTCTGCCTCACATAATCAATTAAAAGACGGCGGGGCTGAAGAGGCACCCTACCAGTCACAGAAGTTTACATCAAAAGGAGGAGATGCTTTTGAAGACTTGCCTCATCCTTGAGAGTCTTCCCCGAGAATGCAAGGACAGATTTAGTCACTGATAGATGTGGTTCTGGCCTACTTCAAGGTCTCGCCTAAAACGTATCAGATTGCACTGCTGCATTGTAGTACAGTATTTCACTGCTGGGCTTTCTGTGAAGAAGAAAACACTCGCCAGGGAAAGTCTTCACTTCAGGGGTACATCATTATCTATAAGTATTCTAATGAGTTTTTACAGTGCCGTAAAATGCACCCAAACAACAAATTATAACATGTTTTCTGCAGAATTAGAGGACCATGGCTGCCTGATAGGATTCTGCAACAAAGCTCAATGACATATTGGAGTTTTATAAAAACAGGCCTGCAGTGAAGGCAAGTAGGGAAATTGTTCCCCTGGCTTTGTTAGCGCCATTTTCACCCCACTGGCCCTGTCACTGTCATCTTTATCCACATCTAGGTGAGCCAGCTAACGTCTTACAACAGACTGAAGCCAAGAGGAAGGGGCTGTCTCCAAATTAGGGGCCATTTTATGGTCTAACAGCTGTGCCGGTAGTATTGATTACCAGGCACCGTGAATGGGCCTGAACAATTTTTTATGAAGTGAGGAATTCTGGCTCTGTGTGGCTGGCGCCAAATGGGAGCGACCACAGGACAGCCTATGTGGCCCGCGGGCTGTTGTGGAGATATTGATGTGTCCTGTTCACATCCATGTGCCAACAGACGCCATTATTTGATATGCAGTGAGCAATAAAACCAGCCATTCTTACTGCAACCAGATATATTGTTAATGGCCGGCGCTGTAAATGTCATCTCTATTATGTGTTGGGAGTTGTCACAGGAGTTTGTTAGAGTTCTTTATGTAGAGAAATTGATAACTCAATAAAATAAAAGTGACTTGGGACATTAATGTTGTAAATCAGACATCCGGGCAGCTGCTGGTGTGAAACTGAAAAATGATGATTTATGAGTGAACACACTGCAAAAAAAGTCCAGATTCAACAGTCATTCATCTTTAGCACTGGGATCTGACTTCTGTATGTTTGAACATTTTAAAACTCCAGTATATCACACCTTGATTAAAGTACCACAAAAAATGGGACCATGATTGAAACATACCTGCTATGGCAGTGGCATGTGCTTGTATAACCTTTACAGATTGTTTTTCTGTGTTGGAAGTGATCCACTCCATACTCTTAAAGTGAGTAAAAAATATGTTTCCTTCTGTTTTTAAAGAAAATTCTGGCATCAAGACCTTCATTTTACAAGATATCTCCATCCACATCTCCATCCACACAACAACGCAAAAACGACTCCAAACGCTCATTGGCGTTAGATGTCTTGAGCAGTGCCCCCCCTCCCCTCGCAAAGGTAGTAAAGTGTACAGGCTATATTTACCTTTTTTCAAAACACTGACTGGAAATCTCGTCACTGTTGATTCCCCTTTGATATACAAAGGAGCTCACTCAAAGATATGAGTGATACTCGGAACATGCCTAAGTTTCCAACCCCATCTCACTCCGTCATTGAAAAGTGGCGCTTGGGCAGTGACTTGCGGCGCCACACACAGACGAATAAAGCAAGCCTTTAACATTGGCATGATATGCAGCTGGTTGCCGTTATACTGCAGCTAAAAGGTGACTGGCGGCGTCAGGGGGAAACACGGCGGGAGGAGAACAAAGTTAGGATGGCAAAAATCCGAGTGGGGTGGGTGGGACAGGTGGTGGATGGGTCCAAGAAACTTTCACCAAGGAGAGCGTATAGTAAGATTGTAAAGCCAAACCGTGTTCGTTTTTCCTAAACCCAACCACGTGCGTTAGTTGTTGAAGGAAAAAAAAACATCAATTTGCAGTTTTGTATCAATGTAGTGTGTTTGACAATGGAAGTGTATTTTTTAAGAAGACCATACATGTAACAGGTGTCCCAGAAGGTCAACAACCAACGCATCTGGGGTACCTTGTACGAAGTATACGGACATAGAAAGTCCGTGACCAAACATCGATATGTGACGAGTTCAGAGAGAGAATGTGTTGGAATATCCCACTATCTGCTGATCTAAAACCGTTGATTCTGGCAGACTTTAAACTGCAGACACAAAAAACACCGGGCGCAGCAGATGCCTTTGTTCGTCTGTGAAGTGGTGCAGCAATACTACGTTTAAATGTAAAGAAGTCATTCGTGCTGCTTTTGTTTCTGGCGCATGCTCCTTACAAAAAGCAAAAATGGGCATGTACAAATTGAGTAGATGATGTCATCGTTTCCAAAACGCTCCATTTTACATGTCCACACAAATACAATATGACCAGAGTTTTGAAAAATCTGCGGCTTGAAAGTTGTTTTAAAAAAATGTCTGTTTTAGTGACCTAAAACTTATATTGGTGTAAGTGTAGACAGGGCCTAAAAGTTCGGATCTGCGCTGTAAAGCAGTGATAATTGTTCGTAATCCCTCATTATACATTGTGTGCACACATGTGCGTTACATACAATAGATAGTATATAAACTATGTTGAATGTTTTCAACTGACGTTTTGACCAATCACTTAACTGTTTGCCTTAATTTTCTCTATTTAATCAGTTTGGCTAACCTAGGGGCTTGTTTGAAGCTGGTCTTATTTTCTGAACGCTCGTACTTCCGTGACTTATCTGCATTCCCAGGTCCTGGTAAGTACAATGGTATTATTCCTGACAGGAATTATGACAAAAACTATAAAAATAGGACTGGATTTCTGTGATTGTCCTTAAAAAAGACATTTAAAAGGTAGTTTTTAGAATGTATGCCTCGATGGCTGGCCACAAAGTAGATGGATATTTTTTGCAGTGCAGGCTCCTGGTTCCAAGAAACCCTTGTGGGTATCAGAACAGGTGGCTAAAGGCTGATTTTGGCGAGAAGACAGCCAAAATTGAGAGCTTGGGAGCACAGGTGTAGGAGTAATCCAATCCACTCAGAACAGAGGATAATCATCCTTTTATAGAAGCGTATTAGGGTGCAAACATGTCCAGCATTTATAATGTATGAGAAACTATGTCTCAGCGATAATAAATCAACCCCATCCCTTTGAGTGACTCAATATGTGTGTGTGAGTTGGTGGGCGGATGTGTTTACTGGTGTCTCAGTGTGTGTGCGCCAGTGTTGATGACACAATAGCGTGGCTGGCGTCTGGCTCACGCAGAGTTATGCAGAAGTTGTTGGTTGTTTTGCTGATCCCTCTCTGTCAGTGTCACAAGAAGCGTCATCAATCATCAGAGACTGGGGGACCAGACCACCCTCCCCTACTGGTCTCTGTGTTGGCTCAAACAAGCCCCGATCAGTATGGGAGGATTACTATATACAGCACATATGATGTCAGACCTAAAGGAAAGGCGAACCACAGAGCATAGGCTATGGCTCATAATAGCTCAGGGTCACTTAAAGCTGTCAATACAGACATGGGAAATTTATAGTGTGATATTACTTATGCCTTATTCTTATGTGACAGTGGCATGGACACATGTCTGTAATCCAAGTTTAACTTTAGCTGCACTCTAGTGATCTTTTCTTTTTGTCTTTCTGTGAAATACATTAAAAGAGAACTGATTAAGCATTGCACTTGTTGAACTTATTATGGATAGTAAAAAGAAAAATTAATAAAGCAGAACCAGAGATATCATTCTTGTTACAGAGTGCTGCATGGATTTTTTTGTATGTCGACATGGAAGTTAGGTTCACCCTAGTACCCTCGATGAAAATCCAATGCGATTTTCCACTGGATTTTTTTGGATTAAAGCTATGATAGTCAAAAGTTTATGATACCCACGTGTTTTGTAAATCAGGATAATCTTCACAAATGAACACCACTTTTGCGAAAAGTAAAAAAGCTAACGTTAGGCTATACAAACTACACTATGGTTGCATGTCTTCAGCATCAACACCACAACAAGGCTGTAAACCGCCTTTTTTAAGACATGTAAAAGCATTGAAATTTACAAGCAGGGTATACTTACTTATTTATATCGTGGGAAAAAAACGCAAAAATGTCTTAAACGTGTGTTAACCACCTATTTTCACCCTATTTTGAGGCAACTAACCACAAACCCATTCAAAAAACACACTGACTTTCAGATGAGCAAACCAGAGGTGCTAAAATGCTAACTCATTTCCACATTATAAGATTCATCCCTGCACCACTTTATTCCATGCATTCTTCCACTGCGTCAAAAAATGGCGCCTACATTACCCACAATACAACTCAATCCTCAATCATTTTCAGTTAAGCCAAAGATTAAGATGTGATATGCTAGTAGCAGCTAATGTAGCCTCAAGCTGCTGACCTCAAACAGGCAGGAGGTACGGTCTATACAGGTCTGGTAAGCTTGCGTATTTCTGCCTTAACAACCCCAGATTTTTTTCAAATCCCAGACTTCCACTGATCAGACTTCACATAGCTTCCTCTCAGGCTGCTAAAGGCTTTATCAACTATTTGTTAGGCTGGACGCAGAAGTGCTTTAAGCTAAATGCTAACGTCAGCATGCTAACACACTCACAATGGTAATGCTAATACTGGTGTTTAGAAGGAATAATGTTTGCCATGTTCACCATCTTAGTTTAGTACGTTAGCATGCTACTCATTAACAGTGGTAACAGTCTGTTTTCATGCACTGTTTGCACATATACCGATGAAAAGTAATACACTTCATTTCGTATATATAACCCACGTAATTGTAAGCTAGTCATTTATGTTTCACCCTGACTGTGATCACATGACCAATGCCCCAACAGGAATAAGAAAGGAAGTAGTATAAAGAGCGAAAGACCATGTAAGGAGGCAGGTTGGGGTGGTGGATCGGTCAAAGAAATACAGGAGTTTCCACCAGGAAATACAGGAGTTTCCAATAACCAAGTGAAGTTATTGTACAACCCGCTCTCACTCCGAAGTCATTGAAAACCGGCACTTAGTCAATGACTTCTGGCATCAGACACTGATGAAAAAAGCCATCCTTTCACGACGGCATGATACACAGCCAATCGCCATTATTGTTTAACAGCACCTGGCGGCATCAGATGGAAATAAAGCAAGACAACATACAACAACTGTATGCACATTCTAATTTTCCTGTGAAAACGGAAGTGTATTTTGATAACAGACAATACACATGACAGGCAGAAGTTGACACGGCATCCCAGAACATCAGCCTAACTACCTAACCCTACCTACATAACTTAACTTGCCTAAACCTAATCCACGTAACTTAAGGTTAGGTAAGTAACTTTACGTTAAACATGACAATGCCATTTGTGGGGCACTCCTTCGTTAGATATCATACAAATCCCTGAGCGTGGATACGTTGGTGGTAAACAAGTATATCTATGGCTGATGGTGATGTCATCAGTTACAGTATGCAAGCAAAGTATTCCACAAACTGAAATCTTGACTTGATGGTGGCATTAGGGGATTACCAAAAGATATTGCGAGTCACACTGTGAGGAGCATGAATCCCTAAACCAGGTTCATCTTAATCCATCCAACAATCGTCAAGACATTTCACCAATGGATCGACCGACAAACAGATATTGCCAACCCTTGCTAGCATGGCTAAAATATTTGAGAGCAAAGTTTGAGGTCTCACAACCAAAAAAGCTCCAAGAACTTACAAAAAACACACTCACATAAATCAGTGCTGTGTTTTAACCATTCAAACATCTGTCTTGTGTTATGACACATTAATGAAACCACACAGTGTGATTGCTCTTCAATCGATTAATGGTTCTGCAAAAACATGATCAGAAAAGAGTTGGGAAAGTCAAAGTGTTCGCATGACCTGGGCCAGTCACCCTGTCTGTACTGTACCAGGTGTGCTGTCAGCTATTGCCTTTGACATTTGTTATCTGTTAAAAACATCTGGTTTCAGTATCCACTCTCTGAAGAAGAGAAGGAGTGAGACTCATAGTTGGGGGTAGCGAGAGGTCGAGGGGTAGAGTTTGGTTTGCCCAGCAGAAACTTTTACCAATTTAGATAGTGCTTTTTTACTCTCTCCCTCTCTCTCTTTTTTTTTTGGAAGGGCTTATGTCATGTATTCGTCTTCACCGCAAACCTCTGCCTCCCAAAAAGCATTTTTCATACCCCGTGTTTACGGAGAAACCACACCAGTGCATTGCTGTGAAATGAGTCGTCATATCAGCCGTGCCTGACAGGGAAGCGCTCCTCCCCTCGGCACACGAGGAGCAGAGCTCTCTCTGGTCTCTGCCACTGTAGTGGAGGCTGTTGACAGAAGTAGAGACAGGCAAACATATGTTCCCTCCAAAATACAGGAGGGGAGGGCCTTCTTGTTTTCAAAGAGGCCATTATCGCCGCAGTGTATCGCCACCCCTCGCTGTTGTTTGAGGAGGGGTTGTCTCACGGTCTCCTCCTGTTCCCAGCTGAAATTGTCACAGTTAACCGATTGGAAACATCTTGCACTCCCACACACACATGTAGGCACATACTGTACACAATTAAATTGCAACAGATTTATAGAATTATAATAGAGGTGATTTGTTAAAGGAAAACAGCTATTTTAAATGTGAGATAAAATGAAATTTAGTAGTAGTTCCATTACAAGTAATAACCTGCACATTAAAGTGAAGACTGAAGAATGCAAACTATTTCAAAATAAACCCAAAGTAAAGAGATTACAGAAAGTTTCACTATCCCAGTGAGCTACCCTACAGTAATGATTACCTTATGAAACAGGTAATCTTCTAAAATGATATGTAATGAGTAAAAGTAATCCCCAGATGCTCAGCCACCCCTTCAAAGCTGCTCCCTGCACTGATGTTACACACATGCACACACAGAGGGGCCTGTTACCACAAAATGACAAACTAAATATTTGGGGATGGTGATATCATTCTGCTAGGCCTCATTACCATAGTCTGAAGCACAAATGTAGTTTCAAAGACTCCAAATCCCATCTCAGTTACTCTGCCAATATGCAGAGTCTGTCCTCCAACTGCCACAGCCATGCCAAAGCAATTTGTTTCTTATATTGCTTTTGGAAGCCAATATGTTTTAATTAAGGGAATACATAAGCGAAAACAACACCATAAATAATCGTCTTTCCACACCCATGACAAAGGAATTTCGTTAGATCTTTCTTTCTCAGTCATGGCATACATACTTGATTGACTAAACCGATGTGAAGGAGGACAACATGGTTTCTCATATACAGAGCAAGTTATGTTACCTTGGATTCAGTCTTAAAGTCCTTTAACCATGAAATAAGAAATGCTGAAAAAAAAGCTTACACTGGGGCCAATGCAGCATTTGTAAGAAAAACTTTCTTTGAGGCTACACTTAAAATTTTTTATATTAACAATGACTAAAATCATTACATGTAATTTGAAAGGGGTGACTCATAGTCATCAACATTATCTGAACTAGAAGGGCTCTCGGAGAGCGCAGACCTCCACCAAGTCCAAATGTCCTATTTCCTAATGTTAATGAAAGTGAAAAATAATCCATGTATCTGTCCTGTGATTTGGATCTGCTCCAACATTTAATGGATTATTCCTTAGCCCATGCTACACCCTTCCAACAAGTTTCATGAAAATTGGGCCAGTGGTTTTTCCAAAGTCCTGCTGACAAACCAAACCAAAAACATAACCTCTTCAGTTCTAGCAAGTGATTTAGCATTTTTAACTTATTATTTTGCTTGTCTAGCCCACGCATTTGACTGTTCTGGTTCACTGTCATTGCTCTCATCAATTATTGATTCCACCAAAGAAGTTTAGAAAACCAGATCTGTACACTACCTGCCAAGCACCAAACTACAGACAGATAAAATATGACTTTTGTCTGTAGTAATTTCCCTGACAAATTTCCCACTCAGAAAGCCAGAAGATCTTATGAGCAAGGCAGTTTCCTGAGAAAGCAGTGACTTCAGTTGTTGTGGCCTAGAGAAAAGTTGCGTTTCCACTGAACACTTTCAGTATAGATCCCTTCGAACTGCAGGCATGTACCCCTTAATGGGCGATGCAGAGAGTTGTCTGTACCTCGCTGATTGTCAACGAAAACGTGATTGCACGCCAGCATTCGTGGAACAAAATAGGATCAGAGTGGAGTGTTTACAGTCTCTGTTGCAATTAATGGATATTTCCTTGTCAAACAAGAGTATCAATTATCTCTTGACCAATCACTGCCTTGATAGACTGCAGTGTTTCTAGCTCCACCTTTAAGTATCCGATCAGTGTGCTGGGTTCCTCAACAGAGGGGTGATGAAAAAACAGGAGGGAATATAACGGTTCTGTTTGTAATATCCACATATTTTGACATGGAAATACAAAAATAATCGTTCTAATGTGTGACGAGCTGAACTGAACCCGACTGCTAGGTGGAAACGAGGATCAAGCTTATGGATGCTCTAAAAGTCTCCAGTTTTTCTAGAAGCAAGCACGCACGGCAAGCAATTGCCGTGCAACTTGTGTACAGTATTAATTGTAATCTGTTCATGTTGTATACGATTTTAAATTCAATATGTTCTAAATCCCAACTTGTCACATATCACCATTTGGTCAGTGGACATTCATATCGACACACATGGGTCATCTGTTGTTGACGTTCTGGGATGGCATGTCCGTTTACAACTGTTACATGCATTGTGTCTTTTTAAAATACAATTCCGTTTTCACAGGAAATGTACAGTTTCTACTTGTTAAAATAAATAACTTATAACATGGGTAAAACACCTTGTATTAACATTTATTTTATTTGTGCAAAAAAAGCACGTAGCTCGGTTTAGCAAAAAACATCATGGATTGCTTCAACATTCATACAGGAAGTGAACACCGAGCTCCTGGGTGAAAGTCCGGTGTGATTGGACCCATCCATCCATCCCGCCCACACATTAGGGACTTTCCAGGTCCTTAAATTACGTTGTTGTTTTAAACTGATGCTGCCTGGCGGCATATCATACTGCCACGAAAGGATGCCTTTTTTCATCAGTGTCTGACATGGAAATCACTGACCAAGCGGCAGTATTTGGCGACTTTAGAATGAGAACGGGTTGTTAGGTAAATATCCTGTGGAGAAGGTGGAAGTGAACCTCAGTGCAGTTTAGTGCAGCACGGTCAAGATGACGTTATATCATGGTGACTGTTGTGTATTGTGTGCTCTGTTCTTACATCTGTTTTTCTGGTATAATCTACTCAGTACATTGTCATCTTTTTGCGTCAGTGTTGCACTTTTTGAGAAGATGGAAAGCTGTACTGATGTTCTTGTTTTCTTTATAATATTAATAATATAAGTATTGCATGCTTGTATTGTTTTACCAGAGCTGCACTTTGACAGTTTCTAGGAACTTGGTTGACCTGGCAATGAAATATTATATTTGAACTCTTAAACCTTTGTTTTATTTGAATTAGATATATACTACATGTGGTTGTTAAAAAAAAGGTTACACTATAAAACATATCCAATTTGACTCTCCTGTATTACAGACATCTGTGAAAAACAACTTTTTCCTTTAAGTATAAATGGGTCTTTGTTAATTGTTGCAGCTGATGTCCTTTTGCTCAGCTCACCACCTCACTGAAACAAGTTGGGAGCCCTGCAGAGCTGTGACAGACTTCGTTTCCCCTCAAGATGTCTAGGCCTCCACATTTCCATACATGCAGCGCAGTTTCATCATGGACTCATTTTGAAAGCTAAAACAAGCTTTTTTTCTGGTTATGAGTCAGCTTGGGTAAATGGATTTTCCATCTTACTCTTCATAAAGAGGGAGTATCTTTCCTCCACTCCCTGTGATGTCAAAGCACAGCCAGTCACACAGAGTGAGAGCTCTGTTGGCACCCATCGAATAGACAGTGTCGCCCCAAACCCAAAGGGATTACATGTGTGTGTCCTCTTTGTTCAGAGACATCCAGCGGCATCTGGCAACAGTCAGTCCCCTTGTGCTACTTTATGGAGACAAGTGTGTTGTGTGATCGGGTTTCTCAAGCTTCATTTATTAAATTAAGTAATGCATCACTGTGATTTGTCTTGCATTTTTTTTACCGGGGGGGTGGGAGGGAAACGTACGGCTGGGAAGATACAAGGCCTTTCATATTTTGAGACAGTGGAAAGGGAGGGAGAAAGACAAATAGGGGGTGAGAGGAGCAGAGAAAGAGAGAGCTGGGAGAGAGGGAGATGTAGGGAGAGAATGATAGAGAGGGAGAGGAAAAAGAGGGAAAGACGCAAAGACAGGAAAAGGGAGGGGAATGGAGGCCCTTCTGCTCCTCTTCTCCTCCCTCGGTATCACCTCAGAGGGAGAAAACAACCTTCTGCCAGGTCGTTTCTCATCATTTGTTCGATTTGTGCTGATCCTACTTTATTTTCATTAAAAATAACTCAGAGGAAGTGCTTTAAGTTTTACACAACCTGCCCTCCCTCCCCTATGAATTTCCATAAGCAGGCAAGTTAAACCCGCCCGCATACGATATATTGATGTTTTTTATTCTGTAGGACAAAACCTTGCAAACAAATACATACAACTGAATTACTGGTCACACACTCATATGCCAAGTTCAAAACAAAGATACAGGTTAACATCATAAGATATTAAAAAGTTTCCAGCATGTTAAAGGAAGATAAGGAAATATGATCAATGGGAATCACCAAAAGGTATTTAACCAGTGCAATAGCATGGGCCCCTGGGCACAGATATGGAAAAGGCCCCCCATCTTCCTTACATAGGAGCAAGACACACAGACTTTACAGGTATTTAGCCTGTTTTTGGGGTGTTGTTTTGCATCTATTTATGGTTGTGATGCATCTTCTTGTATGTCTTTTGTGTCTCTTTGGGGTAATTTTGTGTGTTTCTCTGTCGTTTTATGTCTTGTTGTGCTTTCTTTGCATCTCTTTGTGGTCATTTTGAATCTCCACCTGGTTAGCACATGCTAATTTGAGTGACATTTAGCAGCTAAGAGTCAGGGGCCCCCCCTTACACTTTGGGACCCTGCGCCTGTGTCTTGAAGGTCTGTACAGTAATCCATCCATGTACAATAAAGTGCCACAGGTGAACATGTTAACCTACTCTGCAGTATCTGACTGGTCACTGTCACTACAGCCTTTTGACACATCCAGATATTTGAACATTATTGACATTAATCCAAAAGGGAAGTAAAGACAAAGTAATGTTAACTCATAATTTCAAATTAAATATGACTTGTTAACCATATGTCAGACATTTTACTCATGTGCATGTTGAAGCTAGTTCCTTTACAAATTTGACAACCAGGCAGAATCAATTTTAGACATTTTTAATGATGTTTGCAGATATGGAAATGTAAAGAAGCTCACTCAGTGGAGCTAGTGCAGAGAATATTTAAACTACATGAATCAAAAGGTGTTAAAGGGGACTGATTTTGCTTTTTTCTTCTATTCTGCCATATATAATTCTATAATGTCAGATGTTCGTACTAAAGGTGGTCGCAGTTTTAAGTAATGAGGTTAAGTATGTAAAAGTAATCCCTGTGATCAAGAACATCAGCCTTCAGGCCTGTTCTGAACGCTCTGGTGATAAACAGCTATAGACACTAACCGTGATATTTACAAATTAAATACTAATATGTTAATAATACACATATGATAATATTGTGCAAAAAATCAAGCATCTCTTAAATCAGTTCTTTCTGTCAGTCCACGCTTTGACTCCCTCAGTGCCATCTAGGTGCCTTGTGACTATCTCTTAAGTGTAATTGCCATTTTTGTATAATTTGTACAGTTATGGTTACAGACTCTGTCTCCACCTCCCTGCACTTATATATTTAGTTTAATTCATTTGCAAAAAAGGGAGACAAGATGCAGAATAAACAAAGTTAAAGATGAATCTGATTGTCTTTCAAATTTTCTTTAGATCTCACAACAATAATGTTGTTATTTTAAATTCTTTTGGCCACAATAATCGCATAGTTAAATTCTGATATCGTGACAGTCCCAGTCTGTTTCCAGTGGTTTTTCTACTTTGGCGACATGATGACAAAAGATTGTGATAGATTTCTTCTTATGTTCATCTGCTCCAGGCACATCACTGCAAGTGTTTACATTACGTAGCCTACACTGCTACATGAAGTTACATGCTATCGCCAAGGAAACATGTAAACTTGGTTGAAATGTTTTAAATTCTTCCCCAATATTGGATCATATATCTTCTGGAACATGCCTGGTTGTGTTTAGAAGCTTATACTGGTGATTTTTAATGGGAGAAAGTGCCGCTCTAGACAGTCATTCCCCAGCTGCTAGTACACTGCTACATGTAGCTACATGCTAACATCAGGGAAGCATGCAAACCTGGTTGCTGATGTTACAAATTTTTCCCCAATTTCGAATCATATTGCTCCTGAAACATGTCCGGTTGTATTAAAAAGCTTTTATTGGTGATTTTTAACGTAAGAAAGTGCAGCTCTAGTCAGTCATTCCTTGGCTACTACTACACTGCTGTAGTAGTAGTAGCTACATGCTAATGTCAGTGAAATATGTAAACTTGGTTGCAGAGGTTACAAATTTTCCCCCGATTTAGGATCACATTGCTCCGGGAAAATGTCTGGTTGTGTTTAGAAGCTTTTATTGGTGATTTTTAATGGGAGAAAGTGTCGCTCTAGACAGACATTCCCTGGCTGCTAGAACACTGCTACATGTAGCTACATGCTAACATCGGGAAAACATGTAAACCTGGTTGCAGAAGTTACAAATTTTCCCTGATTTCAAATCACATTCCTGCTGTGTTTGGTTGTGTTTAATAGCTTTTCTTGGTTATTTTTAACGGTAGAAAGTGCTGCTCTACATTGTCATTCCCTGGCTGCCAGTACACTGGTACATGTAGCTACATGCTAACGTCAGGGAAATGTGATCTTGTTTGCTGATGTCGTTATTTTCTTGGTAGAAAGTGCCATTATTCTCCGTTACAGTCATTCCCAAGTTCCAATGAGAGCAGAGACCCAGAAACACTGACCAGTCAGAGCAGACTGGAATTCTTTGGAAAGGGGCTTAAACAGACAAACACGAAATGGAGCATCTCAGACAGAGGGTGAATACAGGTGCTCCAGCATAGACATTATGACGAAAATAAACTGTTTTTTGAGCATTATTGGTCCTCCTTAAGGTGCCACATGTATGAGTGCTATCTTTTCTTAATTACATGCATTTGTTTGTTGTAGTTCCAAAATATTTTCATCAATCAATATGGTGAGCCATTTTATTAGTAGTAGTATCATCTTTTGTGACAGGCTGCTGCTGCGGGGGCTGCACCACCGCCAGAGCACCGTCCCATTACTTTGACTTTATTCTTATTCCCATCAGGTCTTTTGACTGCGAATGAGTATGAGAGGGAGGCCAAGAGGTCACTGGTGACTAATTTTCTGAGCACTCACAGATTGTGTAAGTAATGGAGCACTTATTGCATTCGCTCCCCCATCACTGCAAACAAGCCCCAAAAAATCCATACAAATTCCCACACGTAAGATAGCGCCTGGGGAAGGGAGAAGTGGCCCATCTTTAAGATATAGCGAGCAGCATGGAACAGGTCTAATGTGCAATTTAAAATCAATATCTTTAAAAAGAAAAAATGCCGATCCTACCTACGACAGCATCATCTAAATATCAATAGGGCCTCTCTGTGCTTCAGAGAGAGCTGGGTGCGAGGGGAGACAGATCCAAGGTGCTTTGACCAAGGATTTTACACTGTCTATCCAGAGGAATCGGGTTCTCACTGCCTCTCTTTCAATTTTAATACAGTGCCGTACTTGGCGCATGAGGTTTAATAAAGTAGCACAGTGTCTGTCAAGCCAGGTGTAGCTTCAATCCTTTCATATTCTAAGTAAATCCCAAAGAAAGGTGTTGAGGATACCAGCAGAAGAAGACAGGCAGGGAAAGAGGGAACTGGAGGGGGGAGGGCATGTTTTCCCCTCTCATCTGTCCAAGGTACTGTATTCTTTTCTCCCCCTTTGCAATACTGTGGATTTCAAAGTAGTGTTATTTTGAACAATGTAGCTTCTGTGCATTTCATGCTGGAATTTACTGGATATCCGAGAAGATGACCTGTGACTCTGTTTCTCTTACAAACCCATGTTTTAACAAGGAAACGTACCATATCATCACTCAGAAAAAAAATCAATTGGCAATATCTTCGACTCACGTCAGATCATAATAAAATCATCAAACTCAAAGCAAACAACAACTCAGAAGTTTTTCATGTCACCACAAATCCTTTACATCCTTTCTCCCCTATTACACGGAGCTCTCAAATGTCTGGGAACAGGAAATGACAGAGACCATCTATCACAGAAAGATAACTTTAAATAAGGCAATGTTTTCTCCCATTTAAATTATTATAGCTGGCCCAAAAAGTGCATGAGATGTGATGGGTGGATATTTTTATTTTCGTTTTAAATTCACCCAGTCAGGCCTCGGAAAATGTGCTTTTTCAAAAAGGTAATTAATGTCTATCTTTGCCGTGTCTCGTGTTTGCTCATCTGGATTCCATGGACAGGATTCCTCTGATAAGACCGTCAGGAGTGGAGAGGGAGAGAAAGGGAGGTGGTGGAGACTCTACCTCAGAGCACACTGAAGCATGATGAGAAGAAAGGAAGGAAACATGTCTTCATATTATTAGAATCATTCCTACAGAAGAGTAGCAGAGAAGCCATTTCTACACAGAAGTGATGTTTTGTGGTTTCTGATGTACCAGTAATATTGTCACTGCTGGTATGGGGTCTTCATTCTTTGGTTTTACCTTTTCTAACATGAAGATTTGCTGCTTTTCTTTGTCTCGTGGGATAGCAAACTGGATATCTTTGAACTGTCTGTTGCACAAAAGAAGACACTGAGAAAAGAGCACCATATTTATATAGATAGATAGATAGAGACTTTACTATCATTCAAATCCACACCGTCAACAGTGCACATAAGAACGGAATTTCGTCCCATTTGACTCTCAGAATAAAATACGGATAAAAACTACACATCAGCAGCGAAAGTGCCAGTGCAAATAATACATATAAATATACATATATATACATGTCGCCATATTGCATTCAATATTTTTCATATTTTATACATTAAAGTCAGTAAATTGAGAAAATGTTCACCAAATTAATGACAAAAATGATCACTGTTTGTAGCTAAAATTATTGTGCTATATCAGTTGGTGATGGAGGCTAACAAATTCAAAGTAAGGCTGCGTTCACATGGAACAAGGGAGATGGTAGATGGCAAACTGGATATGGTTTCAGTGCATGAGAGCAGGAAGTAACATAGATGAGGCTGGAAGAGAATACTATCTCCTTCACATAAGGTGGAAACACAGGCAATCTGAACAATCATTGGACACGAATAGAAAAATTCAACCAACTAATTCAAACAATTTCATTCCATTCTTTGTAATAATATGGCATTGTCATCGCAACATATCGTCACGCATGTTTCGTTTTACAGTCCTGCCATTCCTTCAGACTGTTTTTTCTCTGCCATCCAGAAGGTGTTGTCCATCTGCCTGAATCCATGTGAACACAACATATGTCTTTGAGTTGCTGACTATAATTTCATGAAGCACAACAGGCTGTATAACCAACACCTAAATCCCTTCCGAAGATTTGTACAATATGCTAATCTGCTAAACGCTGCATGATATCACTCTGCTGTATCGGGCTCACAGCTGTCTTATTAATAGACTGCTTCGGCCAAGGTCAGGCGGAGCTGTAATGGTGACCCCCGGATGACCCCGGCTGCACTGGCCTGGAGGGGCTACGGAGACCGACTGCTTCCACGACTGCAAAAATTGATTGATGGTCTGGTTTGAACAGGGCATTTAAGTGTTTATTATTGACACCAGATATCATGTCTGTAGTGGTAAGAATGTATTTCATGTCCTGCTTTAATCTCTGAATCCATGTACGGGAGAAAAAATAAGTCCACAAAGGTGTCTGAAAATTGCCTAAAATTTAAATTCTGACATTTGCATCTAATGAAAAATATTTTTCCTTTTTATAAATTATTCGTCATTCAAATGATGTTAAATTATAACAGAGCAGAGTATCACTGGGTGCTCTGCTCCTGTTAGCGTGACAATGTTTGGCCTGTGGCCAGCGACATGTTTTATTTAATAATGTGGGAATTTTCTACTGTTTTGCTTTCATTACAGTCGAGGAGGCTAAAGCTGAAAACAGAAACAGAAAGCCAGTTGCTTTAAAGCCTGAACTTTACGGCCCAACAACTGTCAGATGCAATATGAGCATCTGGATTCAAAAAGGGAGGCTTTTTTAACAGGATGTCTGTTTAATGCGGTGAGATTTTTTTTTTTCTCCTTTCTCGAAATGTGTGCTCTCTTTCTTGTATTTCTGAGTATGCTGGAAGTCTACAACTTTACCGGTGACCACCCAATGCAACCCGGGACCATGCTCGCTCTGGGGTCCAGAGATTTAGGCTGCAAAGGAACTGAAGCCAAAAGCCGCAGGGGAGTATTTCCACGGCTGGGATGAAAAGTACGGCTCAGGCTTGGGGAGTCGCAGGGACACAGGGATAGGGAGAAGAGGGAGGGAAGGGTAAGGAGGGGAAATTTATTTCTGTTCTTTTGCTCCTGGGCCAGTCCGCAGGCCCATGTATCAAAAAGACCACCGCATTCGAGATGAGCTTGCAGGCCGAATAGTGGCAGGATGCCCAATGCTGGAGACCTGAGTAATCTTCGGCAGATTTGGTGAAATGGCAAATGTAAAGACCGCTTTAAAAAGAGATACATATTTGTCCTTTCAAGCGCCTCTGAGTGCAACGATTACACTTTGATTTGTTGCCTGAACAGTTGAACACCAAAACAGGAGTGGATATTATCAGGGCATCGATGGATTTTCCAGGAATTTTAGGATACAACCGCCTACAGCATTTTCTCTGTAGACTAAATACTGTGAAGCAACAGTACAGAAGGTAAAGAGGTCAAATGTTTAGTTTTAGCTGAGCTATAATATAAAGCCACACTGAATGCTGTGCATCAGATTTTCCCAAAATCCTATACCCCACTATCCTGGTGGTATCTTTTATATTTGATTAATTCCAGAAATCTACAATGAAAAGTGTCCTTATGAATAAAATTTGAATAAAACACATGATCCATGAAATCCCTATTTTTGTCTTATTGACAAAAACACCAATTGATGCTGACGTTGTAGCAAAGCCCAATTTCATGCCTGACAAATTTTCCATGAACGCATGAACCAGCGGGCGGCGAAGCAACACACCACGGAGACAGCCACTGGCACGTGATGCGTTATGGGAGGAGCCAGCACTGTTTTTGCTTCAGTGACGAAAGATCAACATTTGTCTCACGGTAGCGGATCACTGAGAAATTGAGTGGATTTCATCTGGGAGTCAGATTTCGCCGTCTTTCTTCTCCTCGCTCAAAGGCTGAATCCCAAAGCAGATGTGCCTCCGAGGCACTGGCCATCAGGTTGAAGGGTGCAGGCCGCGCTGAGGGTTGGTGTTAGGGTTAAATTTAGAGGTTGGAGGTTAGATGGGGGTCAGGGTTATGGTCGGGTTGGGGTCATGATGAGGTCAAAGAATCCAACCCCCTTAGGGCAGCGTTTAAGTGGTCACTGTTTACCTCTGTGTCCAGTTAGAGAGATGTCATCTCACATACTGCAACTATCAGGAATTTATTGCACTGTGTGAAACATGAAGAATATGCAGCGGTGTAATTAGAGCTGAGACGATTAGAAGCTGTTCAGCAAATTCACTGGCAATGACTCTAATAATGGATTAGTCATGTCAGTCATTTTTCCAGGAAAAAATGCAAAACATTCTGGTTTCAGCTTCTCAAATATGAGATATATTTTCTTTATTATATATGGCAGCATACCGATTACACAGGAAGGCAACACAGGCACTCCAAAAATATGTAAAGGAGGAAGGGAATATTAAAAAGCCTTTATTATAGAGGCTCAATCCAAGGCTGTAGGCACATAGTCAGCACTGGGGGGACCAAATCTGCTGAGAAAAAATAACTACTTTCCTATTATATTATTTATCATAAGCAAGTACAGCTATACAATATATTACATCAACATGCAATGCACTTGTACACTGTAAAACTAGAACTGGTAGTGATAATTATGCCAATTTGTTAAGTTTATTTATGATTATGATCACATTTGCTAATGATGATTTCAGACAGCGCTGTGTGGGTACCTGTCATAGCAAAGCAGTTTTTATTCATATTTTTTATCATTATGTTGATGATGACACACACACACCCCCATATATGCTATAATTACTACCTTGGCTAAATTATTGAAAGAGTAAACATGTTTCAACCACTCTAGGTCTTTAAAAATCGAACAAGGGTGTGGCCTCGTCTCGTAGAAGGAACAACTGGGAGGCGATCACATGACCCCGATCATAACATGACATGAGATAAGAACATGCAGAAAACTCTCATCTCATGTAAATGTTGTGTTTTTATTCTTTTAAATTTTCAATTTGTTTCACCTGTCATATATATCTGGGTCATGTGATTGTCTCCCATTGGGTGAAGTCAGGTAATAGGGGACACTTTTTGGTGGATTACCAGGAAAACCACTAAATCTCCAAAAGACTACCAGTGTTACTCTAAGAACTGGTTATGGATCTATGCTCTATTTATATAAAGAAAATATGTTGCCAAGTAAAATATGTTAGAAACTTTTGACTTTCAAACACAGCAAGAATCTCTGCTTTACTCCTACAACATGTTCAGGTAAAACAGGACAACTGGTGAGGGACGGTGATGTTTGTTTGGTTTTTAATTGGTAAAATCAATTCATCAGTTCAGTCACTTAATTCAGTCATTAATGTAACCTAACTATTCATTAAAATTGTCTACAGTGAACATTCGCGTGTGTAAAAAAGTTATTTAATTCTGGATTTTTGTAGCCGACATGGACTCGTTGCATCATCTTATTTGTTTAGGTGACAAAAATATGATGTGACAGCGTGGCACACAATAGCATAATACCTCACTCAAAACCTTTTTACCTGATGTCCTGAATTACCTGACTTCACCTTGTACACATCAGGTGAGGCCACACTCTTATTGTGACAAAGACCTACAGTGGTCAAGATATGTTGGCTCTTTTAATGATTAAACCACTATGAAAAAAGCTTTTTAATATTTACCTCCTCGTTTATATATTTTTGGAGTACGTCATTTGCTTTCCTGTGTATCTTTTAGTTCCCCGTTTTCCATGAGCACTCAACCTTAAGTTTTGATTTACGGGTGAGTATACAGAGGAGTCCGTCGTCTCTGTTTCCTAACAAATCAAATATCTTTTGGTTTTAAAATTTTGCTGGTATAATACAAGCAATTTAAAGATGTGGTCTTTGGCTGTATGACAGGAATTTTTCACTATTTTCTGACATCTTGTTGACAAAATGATGACTCACTTAATACAGACAAAAACTGCCAAATTAATCAATATTAGTTTCATTCTTATTTAAAACATGTAGATTATTTTTTTCCTTTAAACTCTGCTTTATAATAGTTATTTAAAGCTTAACATGGTATTATTATTATTATTATTATTATTATTATTACAGGACTGTGGGTGTTGTGATTGTGGGTTCTCTCACACTAATATTACCAAAATTCTCTCTGGTTTATAGCTTAAGTATGACTTCTTTACCCCGCGATATGATTTACTCGAAATGCCAAGAGAAATATTATTGATGTTTCTATGGTATCTTGCGCCAGTTGTTGCTGATGTCACCCTTGGCTTTCGCCACCATGTCTGCTTCTCCCCTGTTCTCAGAGGCTGCGGCATGCTGGGAAACCTTACACCATCCACAGAGGGAGACGTGGGACGAGTCAGTGCACATGTTTCGTGCTGGGGGGCACAGACAGTGCGCCATATCAGACAGCTACCCTGCCATGTCCCCCTACCACAGGACAGCAGCGGCTCCCAAAACCAAAATTATACTTCCCAGAGAGATGAGGCAGAGACGGATAAAGCAGTGCAGTCAGACTGAGAAATAGTCCAAAACACTGTTGGGCATGTGAGAACGGTTCAACATTGTGACAGTAAGTAGTGTTTATAGTGTTTCACATGTGTCTGTGCCAGACAAATCCATTTAGCGCTTCCCTGAGTGGATAGAGCAACGACATTATGTGACAGATTAAGCCAAAAAAAGTTTGATTCTGTGGATTTTAAGTAAAATGTAAGATATGCCGAGTTTACTGATGTAATGAGAGTAACAATAAAAGGAAGCTAAAATGTAAACTGGCTTATAAAAGGTTAAGGAACCGCCTCAGGCAGCAGCATTCAAGGTTGCAAAGAAACAGGACGAAAATATTCCACCGATTCATTATCTCCTTTTCATACCATCTCTCTATTGTATTAGGAAATCCAACCAGGGGCGTTCTCAGGCTTTGGGAGGCTTAAGATCTCATAAAATCAACTGTCACCTGCTTAGTTATTGGGTGCTTACAAATAACCAAGATGCATAACTTGAGAAAGTACCAGTCCCTTAAACCCTTTCCAGCAGGAAGAAAATAAGCTCCTTTCAATGCATTATTAATATTTTGCCTAAACTCAGTCTGGACCGAACAGCGAACTGGATTAGCCAAAGGAATTTAATATAAAATTCATGTCTTCTCTCTTTTTCTCTCTCTCACAGATATATTCAGTCTGTTGTTAGTTAGAAAGCCACGGCATTCCTCCGCGCACTGACAGACTCAACATATGACAGCGAGGGTGGGAGCAGAAAGTGTGTGGCCCCGCTGACTGCCATATGTTGTCATTTAAAATGATATTTTCTGAAGTTAATGACTTATACAGGCTTATAGGTATAAATGGACAGTCTCTGGTGTTAATTTCATTGGCTGAGTGGGTCCCATAAAAAGGTCATTATGCCTGGTTTGTGTTTAACTCGTGTTTAATTCCAGGCAGCCAGAGGAGGGAAGCTGTATTGATTAAATGACAGCTTAAGAACCAGTTGTTTAATAAATAGGCCCTGTGTATTGGACTAGAGAGAAGCAGGGAGCCGAAACAAAAAAAAAGATGGCTTGAAATAAGCGTCTGAGCTGACAGTGTGTGGAGATGAAGGAGTGGAGAGGGACAAAATGGAGGCTGGGACACTTCAGGCTGATGTTAACAAGCAAATTAGCCACAGCGGGGCGGCCGGGACCAATCAATAGCCACAATAAAAAAGTTGGTGCTGACCACGTAGTGTCTGCAATGTAAACTGCCCGGCCCCCGGTCCCCAAGGCCAGGCCAACAATAACCTACAACTGAGCGAGACACAAAAGGTATCGACACGGAGAGCGCTTCAATTTCCCCAGACGGCGGGGCCCTGTCACATCAAACTGGCTATTAGTCACAAATTCTGCCTGCCACCGATCCATCCCCCATTCTCTGGGGGGACCTTGTCAACTTGAAAGTTGTGCCGCTGGCAAAAGGACATCTGGTTCCACTGTAGTGTGTGTTGAATACAAGAGCCCAGGAGCTGCCTGCCTGATAAAGGAGAACAAACAGGGCCACTTTAGACTTGTCAAGCCTTGTTAGAGGGAGCAAATGACAAAAGGAGGGAAGACATTAAGAACAAGAGGCTATTTTTACGGCTCTCTGGTAAAACAGAGCGTGCGGGTCAGTGTAGTTACGCTGATACCGAGCTACTGTATATTCCCAGGGGGTCTTTAGAGTAACTAATGGGGGGGGGCAAATTATTATTTGGTAATTTATTTTATGAAGTTTGAATTTCAGTTCGTTTTTTTCTTTTGTTGTTTTTTTTAAATAAAAATATGTCTGAAAATATAGATTAACATGAATGCAACTTATTGTTAACAAAAATAAATTGGCCTTTATAAAAGAAAAATAACACACAACATTAATAACAGGCTAACTGCGCAATCATGTTAGCTAGCTGATGCTAAATCACTGTTTGCTGGACAAAAGAAGACACTGAGGAAATAGTAACCTGCAATTTTCACAATTTTCAACCACTTTCCTGTGGTGCTCCCCCTGCAGTAACTCAGAGTTACTGCAGGGGGAGCACAACATTATTGTTTGTTTTGTAAAAAACTAAACAAATGTAAAAAACAAAAATAAATAGATACATTCATTTTAAGTACACAATATTAATAACAGGTTACCCATGGATCCTTGTGCAATCATGTTAGCTAGCTAACGCTAAATCGTTTGTTGGACAAAAGAAAACACCGAAGAAATAGTGACCAGCATTTTTTGCAAAATTACCATTTTAAGTTTTTTTTCTTTTCTTAAAACTGAAATACGTCTGAAAATATACATTAAGATGGATTAAAAAAACAACATACAACTTTAAGTACACAGCATTAATGTATCCTTGTACAATCACTGTAGCTAGCTAACACTAGACCACTGTGCAGCACCTAAATAACAGCAACGCTAACTCGTTAGCTAACAGTTACGTAACACTGAAAAATATTAGCCAATTAGCTGTATTATTTATTCAAGTGTATGGTCATCCTTATTAGTCACAGTGAATCACTTCCTAAATTTTCGAGGAAATTCAGACATATGATGTAAATATGGAGTATAAATATATTAATCTGCCAATAATTAGGATTGTGATAGCTTAGTATTGTATGCACCATAAAATGCTATGTTTACAAATGGCACAAGGCCACCCTACATGTAATTGTAGACCTGGCTTAATAAATGTGCAACTCAGTTTTATACAAAAATGCAGCAGAGGGTCCCTGCTCTGTCTCTCTTTCAGCTTAGGGGTCAGACATTGATTTATTCTAGTAGCAATAAACAAATTATATATATTTCAAATAGGCATAGTGTAAATTTGATCTAATATACAATCTGATGTCCTTACTATGTAAATATATTTTATATTATATAAAGCCTACTCATGTTTAATTCCAAGTTAAATCAAAGTCTGTGACCAGTCGCTACCCTGCTAATAAGCTACCCATCTCTGATATCCAACAGCCCATCCCTTGCCTACAGTCCTTAACACCATACATGCTTTCCTCGTTACACGTCTGGCCCTCCTCAAAGTGTCCAATCCGACATGGCTGTCAGTGGCGTGCGTGTAGCCTTGTAAATTTCAATCAGCGTCTCACAGCGGGGTGCCAAGGTCCGACTTCATTTCCCTCCACACTGAACAGGTGGTAACAGGCTGCTCATCACTCAGCACTGTCTGAGTGATCTGTCGCCCCGGCCATTACTGCTCTATTAATTGCCCCACGGTGTTCATGACGAGATGCTCAGGCGCCCCGGTTAATGTTTAATGTGGCAAATCAATGCGTGTTTAAAAAGACACAACGTGCTGGCCAGGACTGCTGGGTTGGGCTACTGGATGGTTGGAGGAAGGAAGGAAGTGTCACATGTCTCTTGCTGTGGAGAAGGCGGGATATATTATGTGGTTAATTGACTCAGACAGAGGAGTAAATTTGGAGCCTTTCTGCTGAGCTATTTAAACCATCAGTAATGTTAATTGTCGGAGGGCAGATGGTTAGTCTTTGTTTGACCCTTGAAATCCCTCGAAGACTGTAAAGAGACGAACTAAAAACAAACAACATGACTTCATCAAGCACTTTCTCAGCACTCTTAAAACCCACATTTTTAACTTTGCAGAATAAGCATTGAAAATAAGCCTTTACACAAACTGTTAAAAAAGCTTATTTAATTAGATCCATCATCCCGCAGAACATGCACATGTTCTAAAGCGGAATATTTTAAAGGAGATTTATGATTCTATTGCATTTGCCTCTTGATCGAGGGGGTATCATCTGGGAATGGATCTGGAATACAGATGAGATCGGGCGATGGCTCAAAAAAAAAAAAAAAAAAAAAAAAGGAGAGATCAATTTTAGAGGCAAGGGTTTGGCACATTTAATGAATTCATGCTCCTTCTCCCTCTCTGTCTATCTTTCCCTCACCCTTTTTTCTGTAAGGATGGAAAAGATGAAAAGAAAAACCCCTCACACAGTGACCGTTAGGGAGGTGCTCTGCGGGCAATCAATCACCAATCAGTCATTGAAAGTGCTTGTCCTGCTGTTGGAGGATGTTCTTCATTACTTACAGACTTTCAATGTGGTAACGGATGTGAGGGAGAAGGTGTGTGTGAGTGTGTGTGTGTGTGTTGGGAGTAATTACTCATGGCTCCTGAAGGCACGAGTTTAAACCAGCGATATGGTTGTTGGCATTCGCAGGTGATCACAATATCATCAAACCTCTATTTCTGCCCCCCTTTCATACACATGTACACACACAGACACACACATATCATCCTCATGAATTTGGAGTCCTCTGCGGACCCAGTGGGCTTTGGATGATCCCCGAGGTTGATATTAGCTCCCATGATAGGCATCAGAGAATAACCCAGCTTAAAATGTGTTTAGATTCGCCAACCTTAACTTCTTTAAAAGCCACAATAAGCACACTGGACCTGGAGTTTTTAAGAACGAAGCTAAAATATGTTTGCAGTGTGATATTGCTCCAGAAACACACCTGGAGTCATGTGTAAGGTGTTTATCTGGGAGTGCACGAATTAAAACAGGGGTCAAAGTGAAAAGTGAACATTTTTTCTTTGTGAAAATGACCAAAATTCTAACAAGGATGATATAAAAAGATATATGCGATTGCCACGAGCAGTTGAGAATACATTAATTAAAAATAAAAACAAACTAAAGATTGGTGTTTCATACAAAGTAACGACAAATTCCCACTGCAGCAGATAGAGAGAGGAGAAATATTCAGCCCTATCCCACAGCAGATATCCCACAACTTATTAGATGCGTTGCTGGAATACCCTATTAGGAATGAAGAAGGGAGGTAGAAGGGAAAGGGGGCTTTACTTTAAATTGAGGAAGTGCCAACGCACATTTATTGGCTCTAATGTGGTACAGGCGACCCCCGTCACAATATCGGAGCTCCGTGGGCCGGTGCTGCCACAGTGAGGGAACATAATAACCTTTTTAAGGGTGCGGCGTGCTGCCGACTCACAGAATAAAGACTTCACAGTCAGCGCCTGGCGAGAAAACGGAGGGCCTCGCCCCAGATGAACATAATCTTTTGTTATTATGCTGTTAATACGTTTTCTTTCCACACGCTGATCTCAAACAAACCCACCCCCAGCGCCCCACAACCATCGCCTGGAAAAAAGGATTTATTTCTATGTTCATCTAACCTTGTGAGCAGAGCTGCAAAGTCTCAGTATATTAGAGGAACAATATTTGTTCTATATAGAGTAATTAGAAATTATTTACAGATATTAAAGGCAACAGGAGTGAGGTGGAGAAAAAGAAACCCTGTCAGACACACCTTCCAATCTACTAGATCAGCCGCAACCTGAAATCACTGTCATCTCCCACAATCCCTTTCACCCAGGGTGCTGACACCAAGTGGTTTTGTGGTTTTGTGTCGCCGCTCTGTGTGGCAGCCGATCGACCAGGGCATTGATTAACAGATTGGAATTATTAACTGGGGGATCATCCATCCCACATCGCCCATGTCATTTCCATTACGCCTCATTTCAGAGACAAGGCACGGCAGAGGAGACGGGGCCGGCCAGAAAAACTCCTCCTCATTAGCATTCTAATTAAGAGGCCATCAGATAATGATCAATCAAAGCAATCAGCAGGCGGACGAGCAGCAGCATGCAGATGGAGGAGAGGTGCATCCAGGAGCACAAACATCAACACACAACTGCACAAATAAATTGTAATAATTATTTCTATTCATATAGAGTTCTCCTTTGTTATTCTATATTCCAATGTGATATAGTCAAGGTTGTAGGTTTTGTTTTAACATATTCTTAAGATTAAGGGGGATATGGCCCTCCCTCTCCAAATTTTACACCTATGGATAAATGTATAGTATTGTACATTACATCACAGTATTGGAAGAAGTCATTCATACTTCTGTCTATAAAGCTTTTAAACAATAGCAGATAAAGCCAGATCTGGCATTGGATTATGACAGCTCGCTGATGTGCATTTTCATAGAGGTATTTTTTAGCGTATAGTGTTTACGTTTCCTATTGCTATGTTGGGCATAATGTTGATTTGTCCTTGTACTATGTTGTACGTTGTATTTCTGTGGCTGCAGTATGGGTGTAGGGCCCAAGACAAATTTCCAGCTCTGTGGAACAATAAAGTTTATCTTGATCTTGATCTTTAAGTCCACTGGAACAAAGGGAAACCAGATATCTACAAAGTGATGTAAATGAATCACAAATATAATACACTAAATACATGTTTTCACAAGTGTGCAGTCAACTGGCTTTATAAGTCACGTCATTTATTAAATGGAGATCACATGTGTGCAGGATTCCTACAAGTTAAGGCAAGTTATATTTAAGAAATTTTAAATGCCAGCTGGGATCATATAGAAGACAAATTTTGGGATAACAAAAACTGAAGAAGACTAAAAAACATGAACTGATAGGGAGAGTTTTGTGTAAAAATGTTTATTGTAACATAATTATAAATGCTTAGCATTTGTTACCAAGTTTTTTGGCATTTTCTGCTTCACACTGTGTACGTGGGGTCCACAGTCGTGATTCAAATTGTGCCGAGTTCGAAAAGAGCCTCAGTTTCAGCCGTGGAGTCTAAAGTTGAATATCCAGTTATCATTGAATGTGCATTTCCCCATGTTGTCCAAAGTACAGTGACAGCTAGCTAGCAGAGAGTGGATCTTCTGCTCTGAGCATCCTGGCCGGACACAAAATATGAATGTTGTTGGTTCCACTATCCTGATCTGCATGACGCTAACATGAGAGACATTCAGTGAACTATACAGATAAAACAGATGTTAGCAATTATTTTGAGATTTTACAATTCAACGTCAGAAAAAAGAAAATCCTGTATCCCTTGAATTTTTAAGACTTCTGACGACTGATGACGTTTTAGCACTGATTAAGGCCTTATTTTTAGATTAATGAATTCAGTGCGACTTTTAAAGGTTAAGATTTTAAAGATTTCAGTTGATTGTGATGCATTTGTATCCAGCTGTCCAGCTTTTGGTGAGTCGGACAAAACCTATGCAACAAAGACAAAGCCACGTTAAACCTACTTTGATGCAGCATTTAAAGATGCTAAGATATGAAGACCTTAAAGGACGTTGAATACATGTTATAAGCGCTGTACCTGCAGCACCAGATGAATAAAATAACAAACATTTACATGTTTAAAGTAAAAGTCTACATGCTTGTTTATGCCTTTCAAGGGTTTCATGACTCTTTGGTCCCACAAAACTGTTGTACAACTTTCAGATTCCTTTTTCATATTAGGAATGTTTTTGGAGAAGTGTCTTTGGGCCCAACAGCAGCAGCAGCGTGATGGACCATCACTTCCATGCATGCAGCAGTTATAAATAAACATGGACCCTGTTTGGCGATATGTCAGTGCTGCAGTGTTTTATACCGCCATTCACATTAACTCCATAAAGCCGCGCAGCCACCGCTCGCGACCCTACACGGGGGCCACTGCTGCTGCGCAATTATGCAGAATCCCATTGGCTTTGATTTAGGAACGATCAGCAGGGCCGAGCTGCCGAGGTCTGAGAGTCGAGGTGTGGAGAGGAGGCGTCATTGATTGGATTTTATGTCGTTGTTGTTGGAGATCTTAACATGCCAGAATTTATAACCCGGAGAATAATAATGTCATATAAAAACTGACAGAGCCAAATAGGGCGCCGCACTTCATCTCTGCCTCGACCCACCGCCACTATCACAGCCACTCTCCATTTCAAATGTATTCCCTCTCCTCTCTGTCTTTTTTTCTGAAAATGAAACATTTGTGTTTGACATTGGGGGAAAAAAATCAATATGAATTTATAAACCATACATAGTGCACACTTCATTATTTTGTGACAAATTTATACGTCTGCTTTCCTGATATAAGAAAGAAGACTAATAAATTATATATTATATATTTTTTGGGGAGTGATTGAACATAAAGGACTCAACATAAAACAGTTCTCCACTAAAACTGATGCTAATTACATACAGATTTATTTATTTAGCATTAAAATATATGTATTTAAACCCAAATGACCACAATGACTTTTTTTAGCCTTGTACTATTACTAATGACAACATAGTAAAATTATTTCTTAAAAAAATGTAAAGAATGGTCTCATGTTTACAGTTAAAAGTGCATGAACTGCAGCTGGAGAGAGCAGATTTTTTTGAATAATTGTAATGCTTGTTCCACATTTATTAAGTTTTTATCATAGGACAAAATCCTCCGTTATAAAATACGGAATACTCTTTCTCCGTACTGTCTTGCTCAGAAGTTGAAAGATGGAAAGTTGCTATTTATGCTGTGCAAAAAACATACAGTCACTCCCATTTCATCTTTAGCCACTTATTCCTGCAGTTAACATGACGAAATTATATGAAATTAGTAACCAATCTTCTAAAATATTACTTCAAAATAGTATTTTAAATGAAGACTTAACCAACATTCTATCTAACTTCCGCAAAGTACACAATCAGCTAACACCTTGCAGATCCAGAAATTGTTACTTCTGTTGTCAAACTGAAAAGAAGCCCAGTTTCTTACGTACTGGTCTGCATATCTGACCTGAGCAATTCTGTGGTCAGGCCCTGGTGGTGTGCCCCCTCCCAAACTACAGTGCTGCACATATCCATCAGAAACCTTTACACCACCACCACTACCACACTGACACACAAACACACAGCCCTGTCCAGACGTCATGTTAGTGCAGCGTAATTACACTCCCCATCTCCAAAAAAAAAAAAAAAAAAAAAATGACACGACGTCGACTGAGCCGAATTATTGAATTTCCATCGGCCGCCTTAGGCCATGTCGGGACTGTTCAATTTTAGCCTGAGGAGGACACACCATTAAAGGAGATGAGTCAAGAAAGTGTCTTCTTCTGATTGCCCCGAGAAGCCATTACCGTCCAACTGCAGCAGGACGGCGCTGGTGTAGAGTGGACACATGCCCCAACTCACACACACTCATACAGACACAGGCAGGCATGTATTCACAAATGCATACACACATACATCGCTGAAAATCCACATATCCCCGTCCTCCCCCCCTCCTGCAGAAAGCAGATGCAATTTACATGAGTTGAAGGGAGGTGACAGGTAGCAATCAGCCTGGGGAATAGGGTTAGAGGCTGACGCCTGGTTGCGTATTACCGCCTGCCAACCAAAGCCTACAGATTGCTTATACCAGGCCACGACCTCCGACCCTGCCACATATCAACCAATTGCCCTTTAGTATAATTATGTGGAATAATCTTTTAGAGTTTGATTCGACGGAGATAGGCAGGGAGGGCCACTTCTAATTTATTTTTTTAAGGGAGGGCTCGTTAATAAACACTTTTTTGGTGCAGGGCCCGTCTGGCAGCTCTAAGTGAAATACCCTTAGTACTAGAGGTCAGATTTATCTATTTGCCTGTGTATCTGTCAGTCAGTCCAGGCAGACGTCTACACTGGATTGGCTGTAGTGAAGACCGTGGGGAATGTCATTACCTTGTGATGATGTTTTAATGATAGCATCGCTGGAATCTTGGATCTGTCAAAATATCACTGCATTGTTTAGATCTCATTAAAGTTTAATGAAGTGCTGCAACAACCTGATGTTACCTCCAGCCTTCAGATGACATTTTTCATCCTTCTCTGTTTGTATTTACAGACGCACCTCATGCTGCCAACATTCAAACCACAAATAAAAATCCAAAATGTGCGACAACAACCCCTGAAAGTTTACAGGAAAGTATTTGAAGTGATTAGCCGATTAACCAATTAGTTGATAGACAGAAATTAAATCAACAACTTTTTGGTAATCCATTTATTCTTTCACAAATGTGAGGATTTGTTGCTTTTCTCTAATTTAAATCATCAAACAATTTTGGGGCAACACTGCCATGTCATGTAATTTCTGGGAAGGCGTCAGGGGTTACCTTTCATTCATTTCTAATAATTCGTAGACTAAACAAGTCAAGTCAGTTTTGTTCATATAGCCCAAAATCACAGGGCTTTACGATCTGTACAGCATACGATACCCTTTATGATTTGATCCTTGATTCGGATGAGGAAACACATGGTTAAGAGGGAGCTAAGAAACCTAATCAGAGGAGGGAGCCCTCTTCCAGGTTGGACAGACAAGCAATAAATGTGTACAGAGTAGAAAATAGTAACAACAGTAAAGTAACATATGGTGAAATGATTAATTATGAAGAAAAAGAATGACAATACTTTCTAAGAGAATGAATCCAGGGAAGATGTTGGGCACCTTCCAAACACTAAATCAAACAATTAATTTTTAAATAGAAGAAAAAGATAATAATAATGGAGAGATTAATTGGTGATGAAAAGAGTTTTAGCCCTGAGTGAATCCCTGAGTTTATTTTTTGAATAACATCTGTAGAGTCTTGGTGCATGCCAGAAAGAAGACTTACTGTATCACTGCACCTTGAGATTTATTACTTAGTAACCATTATTCTACTCATCATTGTGTCTTGTATGAAAAGGTTGGGTGGCCATCTCTGACAGCGAGACATGATAGGCATTGGTTTCTGTGCATTCATAAAGCCCTAAATGGCAACATGCCTTCATTGATGTTCATCACACTTTTATTAGACTTGTCCCATCGTTATAATTCAACTCGTTCAAGTGACTGGCTGATGCTTAATGTCCTGTGTGCAAGTGCTAAATTTAACAAAACTGCTGGGATCCATTTCAAAATGTCATACCTTCCACATTAATTTTAAAGATTTGGTCGACTTGGCTCAAATTATGTTTGACGCAAAATAAAAACCCAAACCAGTTATTACCTGAAGGAATCCAAAAGTTGTTTCACAAGAGAAAAAGCCAACATGCTTTGAGAGGCGATTTTATATTCAGAAAACCATTAGTGAGGACCAGTGTCAAACTACACTGTTAAAGAAGTGAGTTTATAGAACAGTTGTCATGAGGAACTGCAAACATGTAGAGCATTAAGTAGGTTTAAACAAAAGTTATAAAATAAAGTATTGATCAAATATGAAAATGGATGATCTCACTGAAATACTGACCTATTGTAAGTGTGTAAGGTGATTTTTATAAGTTTCCTATTTTGTTGTTGCGATTTTGCCTAGTTCACCTGTTTTGGTTTATTTTGTTGTTGATCACTAAATCTGATGTGCTGTTAAAACGGTAGGTGTTATAAGCTGTAGCTTCAGCCTACACCTTTTTCAGACGGTAGAAGTGCTTTACTTTTTACATTACTCTATTGTAATGTTTTGCACTGCACTATTTAAGTATCTGCCATTTTCTGTGAGAGGCCCGTGACTTTATTTACATGAATTTGTAGATTAAAACATGACGTTCTTATCTCTATTTGCAGACCGAAATAACTTCTAATTTCAGTTAACATTCAGCGGTAGATTTTTCAGACCGTATCTGACAGCTAGAATCAGGGGGTTGAAAAGAGTTAAATTATGTCATTTTTGGGAGTCTGTGCAGCCTTGTTTCTTTACTGTGTCCATGTAAATGAGATGAATGCAGCCATTAAGGGTTCCATGTGCAGAAAAGATCGTAAGTTTAAGTTTCTGATAGTACAGCTTGTAAATGTGCAGACGAGCTCTATATTTGGTGACGTATACATGTATCATGTTCAATTCTAAGAAACTGCAGCATTTTCTTTCTAACTAAGTTTAATATTTTTAGAAAACAGAATAGAGGCAACAGTTTGCTGTCTTTTCTTTTTCCATTCTTATCCACAAATAAAAATTACTAAAATCAAATTCCATCCTTTATCATATTGAATCTACAACGTACATTAAAACTTAACACAGTTGTATCTAAACTGTAGGTCATTTTAAAAGCATGTTTACAAACTACTCTACTGTTGCACTATTGTTGTTTATTGTTTGTTTTGTTGTTAATTCATTTCTGTGTGCTTGGATAAATTGTGCTCTTGACATCGCTGTAACATCGCTTGACATGAAAGCATGCCCTCAGTGATTCCTCCAGATTTAAATAAAGGTTGAATGAATGGATGGAAGTGTAACAGACTTGTTGCTCATGTTTTTCCTATAAAATGACAGTTATAGCTTCTATCATGTTTGTATAAATTGTCTAGTACGCATAAACACAAAGACGAGCACAGCGGATATTATTAAAGATTGTTACACTACTCTTCCTCGTCTATTTCAAACAGCTCACTTCTGACAATTACATTACTGTGTTTTCTTATCTTTGGTGTCTGATCTTAACCTTGGCCCATTCTTCAAAAAAAAAAAAAAAAAAAAAAAAAAAATCATGAACTTAACCCTTAAGAGTTTGGTATCCATTTCGACGCCACACACAGCCACATTAGTAGCAGGGTCTGACCTTAATCATACAGTCCCATCAGAAACCCGCTGACCCTAACCTCCCAGGAGAACTCTCCTCATTCACACACTCACTGGGACCTCCGGCTGCCCATTTAGTGCTTTAATGGTGGGAGGCGCCCGCTCAGCCACCCATTTCATTGTGTCCCCCCTCTGCCTAACACCCCCCGTGCACACACACACACACACACACACACACACACACACAGGACACATGGGAACACATGCACACACACATATCAAGGGGTTTACACCCACACAAACACAAACAGATATTGCAGCAGCCATCTCTCCACAGGGGGTTAACATCAACATATGTCCCTGTCACACACATAAAGGTGAAGGTTGTAGGCTTGTGTGGCCACATGTGTGTCTCTATGTGTGAAATAAAATGGGAGAAAAGTCCTGATTTTCTTTTTAATTTCAGACTTTTTTTCCCCAAAAGTTGTCAGGGTTTAAAAAGCGAGACTTTTGACAGACGTTCTTGGCTTTATCGGAGGCGTGCGACACAGCTCCCATCCACTTTGCAGTTTGAGCAGTCTGTAAAGGGCAAAAAAGAAATCAATTCCACCCTGACAAATGTAAATAAGGTCTTATCGGGGCAGCAGCGACGCATCGACAGCATCAAGCGAGCAAATGTTCCACTCGCTTGCCTGTCATTTAACTACATCACCGGATCACTCCTCCATATTTTGCCCCGAGGACAACCAATTCTCCATCACATCTGCGTACATATGAGCTCTGGCTCACATGTGTGGGTATGTGTGCATGTATAATAACGTACGTGTGTGTGGCTTTCATGTTTGCTTGTGGACAGCATCACTTTACATTTATTGAAATGAGCAGCTCTCCCTGGGGCGACTGTGCGGAGCTGAGGCCTGCAGCCATGCTAGCGTCTATCGACTCCCCAGGATTAAGGTTTGGCTGAGGCAGCCTCTCCCCTGTGGCCCCGGTGAGGTGACCCGCACTGAGACAAAGTTCAGGAGGGGAGAAGAGGGTGAGCTCTCCCGGGCACAGATTAGGGGCCCTGCCTCTCCCTGTGGAGACATGAAAGTGTGAAACGATACGATGTGTCTTTGCACGTGCACGAGAACACACACACACAAACTGACCCATCGAACAGGCTCAGGTTTGTTCAGGCAAAAACTCCAATTAGGAAAACGTGTCACATGTGACAGGTAGGGACATTTCTCAGTGTGATTTCACCCAAATGCCTAAAAACACAAGATTATTGTGTTGTACTTGAAAAAATGAGCAGAAATATAGTCATTTTAGTGCTTTGCCTCATTTACAATGCACTGATTGTGATTAATATGTATTTAACACATTTGAATAATTGGAGTTGAAGTTCTCGTCAGTCACATTTACATATAAAAACATTCCAATGTGCTGCTTCCCAGCAGAGACAGGGAATACTAAAAAAGCTAAAAAAGTACATTTCATATGTATAAAAGACAAACGTCATTAACTTCAACCCACAGTAAAAATAAAAAATCAGTAAATGTTACAATTAAAACTATTAAGGAGACCAATTCACAAGAAAGCAAACATACAGACTGTTAAATCATTAAGATGCAAACCCATTATCGATGGGAATAAAAAGAAAAGTTGTAAGGCTGCTTTTAAAATCTAAGAAAGGATGGCATCGGAGATACCAGCACACCAATGCAACTGGGCTGGACGGCCACAAAAAGGTTCACAGGCTGAGATCAATGCAACAAAAATGTCAATTTATTTAGAACATCTGTGCACAAAAAGAAGCATGCTCAAAGTGCAAAACAATAATAAAAAGTGAATTAAAAACAGCAGCAAACATTTCAGTCCTTGACCATCATCACTGCCCCCGACATGAGTGCACCACAGAACAGATACACACACAGACAGATTACCACTCGTTATGGTTTCATGGTTGTCCATTGTACTAACTGACGCACCCAAGATAAACTTGTTTGTTGCCCTGAGCAGGCGCAGTTTCACAGCAGCCCTAAGACTTTGCTTTTAAAATCTGACACCCATGGTTATTGTGGATGGCCAAATCTGGTTCACCTGTCATTACTTGGCCCTAAAAAAGACCTTTTACTCCTTAGTCCTTCCGATTTGGTCTAAATTTAGCCCACGATGCACTTTGATTTCAGCCCACATTTTGTCCAAATGTAGCCTTAACATACAAACTGTAATGCAACATTATATGAAATTACTTTCTGCACGAAAACAGTTTTTCCTTCTAATGATCTGTCAGTTTGTCATGTTTGGTTTGTGGTATTTCTGCCTCTTATTAGCCACATGCCTGCCATTTCATCAGTCTTTTCTCATTGACTTGTAAGTGGAGGCGAGCAGAGAGCCTCCCTTGCATTACCTTTAACTACACTACATCTTTCAAGTATGTCTAAACGTACAAACACATGACAAGCTTTAGTTTGAATGATCAAAAGAGCAGAACACTTCCTATCACACACAACAGCAAAGTCGACCTTTTTTAATTCCTCGACAGCAAAACATTGTCGTTTTATATTAGGAAGGCTCCATCAACAGGAGCATATAAGCTAAATGCAGCTTCACCAGACTTCGAATTGACCCCTGGAACAGAATTGATCCAGTATGTCCAAATTCTCGAAAATTAGTTTACATGATAAAGGCAAGGATGAGTAAGTACACCATTATCTGTATATGTTCAACTAACTAAGTTATCTGTACCAAATCTGTACTCTTTGTGTGCGGAGTTTAAATAGGTGGGACCTAACTGGAAGTTATTTCAAGCCTGAAACTAATATGGGTTGATCAGGATCTGCAATATTTATTATTTATTAGCAAACTTTCTACAGAGCAACCTCAGAATTAGCCTTTAAATCATTATTGCTCAACAGTACGAGACCTTTCACAGCTACCTGAATGAGGATTTTCCTTCATCAAGAGTGCGGATATTGACACATTTTACTCGGATGACACTCGTACTTGTAAAATTATCCATAACAGATACTTGTTTCATCTGAGTATAGGGCTCAACCCTGCTAAAGGAATATCTCATGTCCCAAATGATCATTTGTGTATCAGTTACTCACCCAAGAAAACTTTTTTCTCTCAGACCTCCACGGTAAGCGGAGAATCCAAAAAAGAGCAAACATTCTTGATGAATTAAAGTCATAGGGATCCACGTTTCAAAACAGCCAAAAACGTTATCAAAACACTTATTCACAATCTCTTACACAATTTGTGCAGTATAATCCAAGTCTAATATATCCTGTCGTATGGCCTGTACCTCCCAAACACATGCATTTTTGCTAAAACGGTAATATTTAAAACACTCACTGCTCGTCCACGTGTGAGAATGTTTATGTGGAAGTGTTTTAAAAATTACAGTTTGAGTGAAAATGAATGCGTTTGGGAAGTACTGAGCACACAACTGGATAAATGAGACTTGGATTATACTGCACAAGAATTGTCACAGTTTTTATACAAATGTTTTGATTTAGTTTTGCGGTTGTTAAATGTGGTGAATGTTCACCTTTTTTGGATTCTTTGTTCACCACGGAGGCAGAGTTTTCTCTCCACATTCAACATAATATGGAGTGAGTAACTGATACACAAATAATTATTTGGGGGGTGGAGTATTCTTGTAACACCCAGTGGCTTTTTTTTTTTCAGGGAACATCCGGTGATGCACAGGGAGTTGCACTTTTATGTTTCCAGCAGCAGGAGAATAAATAGCACAAAGAACGTGGTTGTTAGCATGGACAGTGAACAGTGACAGCTACCACACTCAACCAGACAGAGAGAAGAGCCCAGACTACAAAAATATAAATAAATAAATGCCAGTAGCAGCCACATGATTTGTTTGCCAAGTGATCCCTGGATACTGCAGCACAAAAACAACACAGCAATGACTGCTGAGCACCACATATATCACCAAATAAAACAATAAAAAACACAGGAATGTTGTGGCTTACAACATGTGAAATTTTCATTTGGCATCAAAATAAACCACATATATTTAACGTGCTTCTTAAGCAAGACATTTGTTTAAGTTGGTTCTTCCAGAGTAGCGTTCACTGATCCCCACCTAAGGCCACTAATTGCACAGAGAAATGCAAAAATCTGTGTTCAAACAAGACCATCCATTACACCGAGGCAGACAGGGATATAGCAGTCTGTTTTTAGATGTTAAAGTAGTAATTAAGGTTTCAGAGATTTTAATTGGTTCTTTTGTTTCATATAAGCCCCGCTGCCTTTGAAGCTACAATGAACAGGAGTATTCTTTTTTTTTAAAAAATTCATTCCAAGAATTTCCCACCAGAAACATACAAGCCACACTGAAATAGAATATTCTGAATATTTCTTGTGTTTCCTGAAGCAGTAACAATCACATTTGCAC
Organism: Epinephelus fuscoguttatus; assembly: GCF_011397635.1. Classification (NCBI taxonomy): domain Eukaryota; kingdom Metazoa; phylum Chordata; class Actinopteri; order Perciformes; family Serranidae; genus Epinephelus; species Epinephelus fuscoguttatus. The sequence continues at coordinate 11,465,212 of NC_064760.1, read as the reverse complement.
TTCATCAAATGAAATATCACCGGTTCTGTTAAAAGGCAGGAGGTTACATACGGGAATCGGCTAATCCGGGGAAAGGAAAGGGGGGAAGGCGAGGTACAAAGAATGAACTCCTTAAGTCATGAAGTGGCTATCTTGCCTCTGAGTGGTATCATCATCATCTTCATCATCATCACCACACAAACCCCACTCTTCTTCGGGAGTGAAGAGGCAAAATAATTGGATTCTTTCCCACAAATAACACCTTCACCCCTGAGCTTAATTAACTAGACAGACTGCAGGGCCAGGGTCCATTCTCCTCCACTCTCGCCGCACTCTTGGTGAGAAAGAGGAAAACCCAGCTGTTATTGCCCACTGGCCTTTATTACCATGGCTGAACGATAATATAGGTTATTAGGGCAAGTTGTTGTAAGGAATGGTCTTTTTTTTTTACTGGCCCTCTGTTATATTGATGTGCAATACTGATCCTGGCCTCTTAAAAATCCTGACAAATAAAATGTCAAGACTAAAGAAATGCTGTGCTTTTGATGCCAGAATTTTTTAGTAAAAAAAAATAGACACAATGTTTCTTGATTTATCACACTGTATCTTTTGTTATGTGTATTCATTATTCTATCTGGAGGAATAAGAAAATATCAATACACTTGATTGTCGTGATATTGTGTTTTGCAATACTGTATCAATTCTCAAAAACACAGGTTTTTAATCAATAGCTTACATGTAGTAATAGTTTACATGCCTTCAGCCATTTTACTTCTCTATTCCAACAAAACAACATACTGTCAGCGTGTTACAGGAACTGTGATCATGGATGGATTATGACACAATGGGTCCCTGGGCAGAGATATGCAAAGGGCCCCACCACCTCTCCTACAAAGGAGCAAGACACACAAAGTTATTGGAGGTTTTGCATTGCTTTGTAGTTGCAACGCATATTTTTGTGGTTTTGTGCTTCTTTGTGGTTGTTTTGTACATTTTTGTAGTTGTTTGCATATCTTTAAAGCAATTTTGTCTCTTTTAGGTAATTTTTAAAATCTTATTAACGTGACATTAAGTCTTTTTGTCATCATTTTGTGTCTCCTTGTGGCTGTTTTATGTCTCTTTGTAGTCATTCTGCATCTCCCTCTGTTTGTTTTCCCTATTTTGTAGTTATTTTATGTATCTTTGCAGTATCTTTCTGTCTCTTGATGTTCTTTTTGTGTCTCACTGAGGTCATTTTAAGTCTCTCTATGCTCAGTATGTGTTAATTTGAGTGACACTTTGCAGGTGAAGGCAAGCAGGGCCCCCTTGCTTACAGTATCATAAATCATTGCAATAATTGTAATCCTAGCCCTTGTATCATGAAACACAGTATTTGGGAATAGTGAATTATATGTGATTAAATTAGTAGTTTAACTGCATTTTGCAGCAGCTTGCTGGCAACAACTTTCATATTTGCATAGTGATACAAGTAGTTACATTACTTTTTTTTTTTTTTTTTGGTGTAGTTAACCATAAAACTACAAACAAATTTGGGCCATAGAAGGAAAGGAGTGATTTTCTTTACTACATGTGATTTAAGTTGTAGTTTAACTACAGTTTGCAGTAGCTTGCTGGTAGTTCAACTATATCCATATTTGCACCATGATTTATTTATTCATTTATTTATTTATTTATTTATTGCCATTTTTTTGTGTAGTTAGTTACTGAAAATACAAACAATATTTGGCCTCTACTGTAACTGAACCCCCTTTGACAACAATTAATCAGAAGTACTGATTATTGCATTTATTAACAAGTGTTCAGAGAGGTTGCTGCATGCTATTTAAATGCTACCTGGCTAGATGAGTAATCTAGCTTGGTGCAATGCCTCCACCTGGACTCTACTTTCTTGATGGCAGCAGTCTGACTGATGAACATTGAATGCAAATGTTTATTTTGACTTCTGCATGACCTGTGAACAAGTGGGCATTTTTTGCAATAAAATAAATTGAGTAGCATCTGACTTTTTTGTATTGTATTTGTATTTCTTTGTATTTCTGTAATTTTCTATCCCATTTCTACATTGTCAATTTGACCAACTTTTCTGAATGGCTTTAGTTAGCCAAACTAGATTTCTCCCTCGGGTAGCTCTGCTGTAGTTCAACTAATTCCAGTGTGAAGTAACTGGTAGCTTGCAAAGCTCTGCTCCCAACACTGATGATTTGAATCGTATCTCCAGATTCTGGCCAATACACAGCCCTAAAATCTGCCTATATATTTTCATCTATCCATGGTATCGTGTCTATCTGTTTGTATTTGTATTTGTATCTAGATCTATCTCCATTTGTATCCATCCATCTATCTACAACACACGACAATAATAACCTCACTGAAAGATGACAATGTACAATAGTTTCTCACCTCCACACAATCCTCTGAGGTGTCATTTGTCTTAGAGGAGGGACATGAATGACAGTAGTCAATATACTAACAAATACAGGCTTTGACAAGTGCTACAACAAACAAAGAAAGACTCAACAATCTATCACGGGTCAGCTGACGCTACGACACTATTGGTCAATGCATTAACAGTAAAAAAAAAAAAACACCAAGTAAGATCAACTTAAGGGGATAGTGTAGTGTGGTCTGTGGATTTAAAGGGTTTGCTTTATTACCGTGGGTGTTGTTTTATGGCAAAGTGCAGAGTGTGTGCAGTACACCCACAAGGCTCTCCTAGATGCCACCGTTCATATTATAACTCTTCCTGAGGTCCTTAGGGCCACTTTGTATGGAGGAGTTGCCATTTTGCTGTCACTGGTCCCCCCCACACTTCCCTTCGCCTCTAAAGCTCCATGTTTGTTGTTCCATTCTCCTCTATATCTCCCAGAGGAGCTCCCTCATTTTAATATAAATAGAATGCTTCATCATGCAGTGGCACAAACTTCCCCATGTTGCATTGCTCCAGTGGCATTAGCAGCAGCAGCCGAGGTAGGAGGACATGCCGAGGGGATGGAGCACCGGTAGCACGCAGACGAAAAAGCAAACATGTTTTGTTATAGTTTCAAATGGCTAGTCTGGTTTGTTTTGTCTGGGAGGCAAAATATGGAAAAGTAGCAACAAAGAAATATGATGCTGAATAGAAACAAGAAGAACTGCTGGCCAAAGACGGGGTTTATTTCCAAGTGGCTTGATACAGAGTACAAATTGGGCTTCTCTTAAACATAAGATAGAGCAGCAATCAATTCTCTCTTGTCAGTATGCCAGTGGGCTCGCACAGACATGAGGGATTTAATAGCTGACTGATGGGCAAACTGCAACTCTATTGAGAATTTTTCCTTTTTTATGTGTCAGATGAGAAAGCCGCCGAGATCTAAGAGAAAGCACTTCTTAGCCAAACTGGACCATGCCTGCCTCGCTCTAATCAGATGTGCACAGCTGTATCCCAAATGCCAGAGGGATCATTTGACGAGAGATATTTGCAGGCCCTCTCGGCTCGGGATTTCTGCTCTCTCCTCTGTAGTGGTAAAGAGGCCCGAAAAGGCCAGCGGGGCTAGGACACAGCCCGGGGCACTAACTGCCAATAGCTTCGCCCCTGAGAAGCACTGACTTGTGCCTTGTGATCGGTGGACACCTAAAGCCGCCACCATTGACTAATTGTGCTTCATCTGGGTGCAGAATCCATCTTGGCTAACAAGAAAGCACTAGAGGTCTTCATTTAGCTATCAAGCCTGCTCTCCCCAGGGAGGGTTCTGAGTGCAGCTGCTGTCCTCGCTCCTCTCCCAATCAACACATCAAACGCCAACCCCAATTCATTTTCCTCCCTCCCTTCCTCACCGTCCTCTCCCCTCGGCTCCCCTCCCTTGCTCCATCTCGCTGTGAGTGAGGCAAAAAAAGGAGGAAAGTTCCAGGATGGTGGAACCAAAGAGCAAAGAGAGACACAGCGGTGAATACTGAGCGCCAGCTTTAGCCCAGCCCTGCGAGCACTCTGGATTTAGCAGGATATTTATTCTTTTATATCCAGACAAAAGAGATTGCACATGCCCTCCTGTGCTCACCAGAGTCACTGCGGTAAATCAGCAAGAAGTAGCCCGAATATAATCAGACTCCATTATGAAGATTTCTACAAAAGCTTGGCAATAATCTGACATAAACAATGAGGCAAATGCGGGCCTAACCTTTGTGTGTGGTTTGCATCTGACTGACAGCAATAATATTTATTCATTCACTTATTTATAACTTGATATATCCATCTTTCATCTTAGACTTGAGAGATTTTGCCAAAAAATGCAACTGTTAGTTCTGCCATATAAAAGAAATAAAAAATATCATTCATGTTACATTCCACTCTGACACATTACATTTTATTTCTAATGATTTTAAAACAATTTCCTCTGAGAGAAACTAGCAGGTAGATGACAGTGGTATGTTTCCTTTTCATCCTCCTCTTCCTCTTCTTCCTGCCCTTTTTTTTTTATTACAAGCAAGAATCTAATAACACGCACATAACCCAACAGCTCCCTGTCATCTGTCAGCAGCAGCTCGTGTGTTTATTAAAAGCTGGGTTTAGCATATGCCTTGATTAGATTCTTAATTACAGAAAATTACCATAGTGCCACAAAAAGTATATCTACGTCCTCCAGGAAATAAGAAGATATTGAGGGACTTAATTCCTCTATTATGATCACTTTGGAGAAGCTGCTCACTCCGCTTGTGTACAGTCTCATACTATAATATGCATATTGCGCCGAAATGGTGGCATTAATCCTTTTATAAGATGAGATGTCAGTTCCTATACTCCCTCAAAGCAGGGGTCACCACCTGATAGTTCATGGGGAATGGCATTAATGTTAAGCATGCTAAGGTCTTTTTAGTGATAATCCTACTTTGCTTTATCAGGCAAAAAGTTGTTAACATGGTGGCTATCTTTATGCGGTCATAGTGTATTTCTTTTGGGTGAGATGCATCTTCCCAAGGTCCTTGAAACAGCTGAAATCATATCGTCGATTAAAGAAAAATTGCACAGAAATAATATTTTCTTCCTTCTCTAATAAAGCAAGAATATATTTCTTTTGGAAAAAATAGCCTATTGCTACCAACCATTATAAAGTAGCACAACATAAATAAAATGGGAGAAAATTTGCTCTGGTGAAAAGTGGAACTATATAGAATTATAATTGCACTCTATCTGTCATATAAACTTTATTTATTTGGTTGTTTTACTAGTACTAGTAACTTAATTATTTGAATTATCAGTTTGATCCTACTAAATTTGACGTCTTTATCCATTTTGATCTGTGTAAGTTTAACTTTTGTTTTGTTTGCTGGTTTTGATTTTTGTCTTTGTTAGACCATACTGTCATGGCATGTTTTGTGTATTATTATTTACCTGTCATTTAAAAAAAAAAAAAAACAGCAAGAATATTCGATTTATAAAACATCAAATTAATGCTCATATTCATTATTCTAGTTTAGGTTTTAATGTTGATTTTGGCACATAAAGTGGGCGACACCAGAGATACTGTCGCTATTTTGCAACAGTTGTTTCTTTCTTATTCTTTTGACTGCGTAATCCTAAATATAAAACATTAAATGTACTAAATGGGTCAGTTAAAACTAACCTTACTTACATATGGCAACTGCACTTGAAAGTGTACTGTGACCTGCAATTAAATAAAATAACTTTTTGTCATATTTGCTGAAACTGTCACTATATTCACACAAAAGCACATTTGACAGATAGTCTGTTAAAAAAAAAAAAAAAGGTTTCTTCGCTCACTTGTTGTTCTTCTACTGGTATTTGCTAAAATCTACCACAGCTCAAGGCCCCTGTAAATATGCTATATGCTATAGCATGCTATCTAAACACTAGGTTGTTTTCAAGCTAACATTAGTCACTGGAATGTTTGCTATTAGCCCACAAGCTACTGAGCTAGCTAACTGTTTCAACTAAAGACCACTAGCTTTTAAAAAAAATCATATCATGTAACCATATATGAATGAAGCTAGAAATCTTAAGATGAAATGTACGGTTAGCTTGTAGGCTAATAATAAACATTCCGGTTGTTAGCGTTAGCTTACGAGTAGCCCTGTTTGGGATGGGGACAGTAGTTAGCTAGCTAGCTTTAGCATGTAGCATACTCCCTGGTGAATTTGAAAGCTGCAACAACTTGTGTCCACTTTGTTTTTTTACTTTCTGAAACTAGCAGTTTTGCAAATAGTGACCCTACAAGATTCACAGTCTTCGTAAAATCTTATTCTGTAACTAAAAACTCTCTGACGCATGACACATTGTCTTTAGGTGTGAGAGGGTGTCTGACTTTAGTCTTTTTAAAGTATTTTCAAAGTATTCTAGTGTATGGTAGACATTATTTGCTTATGAAGCAGCATAGATACTTTTAAATACTTGAAAATGCATCACATTTTATTTAGCACCAACAATGAAAGCTTATGATGCACTATGCATTATTACAGATGCATCAATATGTACTTCACTTTACTTAACACAGACAATGATAATTCATGATAGTGCATGGACTATTATAGCAT